>NC_053404.1:4132104-4284604 GCF_016859285.1 Xiphias gladius
CCTTCCTTACCTCAAATTCACGTGTCCAGGTTTAACCAAAATAGAACTGGATACATAAAATATGCCTGGATTTACTTTCACAGAAATGAATTGATTTTGCTACAAAATTTTGCCAATTTTAGATGCTGGCGTGACTGAGGAAACGTCAGGATTAGCAACAGTGGGGTAGCCCTATTCAGGAAGGACAGAAGAATTACAATATGGGGACAGAACTACAATATCTAAGCAAGATCTACAGGTAACAACTCAATGCAAAGCAAGTACTAGGAATACAGAATGACATTCTGGTTGAAGAAACAGAATATACCACCAGCCTTGTTTTTTAGCAAAATTTAGCATGTATACATTTTTGCAAAGAAATGTAAATTGTAATAACTTGAAAAGTTCCCATTCCATAATTTCCCTCTTTAGCTTGAGTCAGTGAAACAGGCTTGGTCTGTTGCCTACAACAGCAGGTTGTCCACCCGAGCTTTTAGAGATCATTGCTTCTGTGCTTCCTCATGCTTTGATGACTTAGGCTGAGAGTTGCATAAAGCACAGAGCCTTGATATTCCCAGTGCAGGGAGGAAGAGATGCCTCTGTGAAAAGACATGTAGCTGCTGTCGAGTGCATGCAGATGTTAGACACAGAGCAGCATGTGCCTTGCGTACATGGATTACACTGTGAGGAGACATTCAGCGGTTCCATCTGCAGGCTTTCTTGTTGGATTTGTCTAATTTTACTCCCTCTTTTGCAGTGAAACAGAAAAATGTAGCCATCGTTTTACTTTTTCCCTGCTGTACGTTGCCACAGCTTCATGGTCATCCTCCAGATGTTTAGAAACTGAATCCTTTATTTATCGATATTTTTCAACATAAAGGCCTCTGTGGTTGCTAAACTGTACCCATACAGAATAAATACAGGACTGAGGGTCCTCCCCAGTGGTTAGCTTTATTTCTCTGGTCCATCTGTTTCAATCGGAGGGTGTAAACACAGTAGCACTGCCACACTCCAGTCAGGAGTGAGTCAGTGCCTCAAGATTTGCACTTTTTTGGTGTGAAATCCCTCTTTTCTTGCTCAGACGCGCTCTCCCTCTCTCAGTCTTCTTCCCCTTCTCTCGTTCATACACATACACCCACACATTACCAAGCACACACTTGTAAACTGTCAGATCTTGTATACACTCTTTTGTCTCACTGCCCTCCCTCTGCACCTTGCTCCTTCCATCTTTCTGCTCTTTGTCTCATTTGACAACCTGTTTTCTCTCTGTCCCTCCCTCCCGCGTGCCCTCTCTCCATCTCTCTGTTGTCCAGCAGGTGACTGCGCTGCTGGCATGCCTAACTGCCGTCTGATCTAAAATGGGTATGCATCCAAATGGGTGACATGGCACCAGCTGCAGGTGCTGAGGGGGAAGCGGTTGTACGCTGACTTTCTGTGTTTTTTACTTCCAGCTTTCCATTTCCGAGTAAAGTACAGGCCCTGCTGTATGTTCATCTTGGATGTTGCATTGCAAAAATAAAAATCAACAGTGAAAAAAAAATTTGTGATCTAGAAAAATCTATAAAAAAAAGATCCAGGGGAAGCAAAAATGACCTTTCTCAAACCCCCTACAAAACACCATGTCCATAAAACTATTAAAAATTACTTATACTCACTTACTTATAAGCCACGAAACTTAACAAATAAAAGATAAATGTGCTTAAAACCAGATTATTTGTCCTGTATTTAATTCAGTGTGGTGGAGTTACTATAAAGTCTTAAGACTTCTTCTGCTTCTTTACACCTGATGATTAGCAGCTTCACCTGGATTACACTATCCCCAGTCCACTCATCACACAAGTACCCTGGTGTATGCCGTGACATGCAATTTAACACTAAGCCTGGATAGATTCCATTACAATTGAAGCCCCACCCTCCTAAAATAAGCCTCACTCAACTTGTTTTAATACTACTGCAGTGATCTACCTGAAGTCCAGCCAGATTTTAGGTCTAAGTAGATCGCGCTGACATACATATGTCATTTTTACAGTCAATTATATGCTTAAGCAATTCAACAAAGTAAAAAAGATAGAAAAAAGATATTTGTTGTTTTGTTTCATTCTTGCATATTTTTTAAGATTGTTCGGATTCTGATAAGCAAAGCTATCTAGTTTTGTCTTAATAACTGTTTAGGATGTTGGTGTGATTCAACTCTAGCCAAAAATTAGATTAAATACCTCACTTCCATGTCGGTGCCTATAATTCATGACTTATGGTCATTTTAGTCATTGTCAAATTATTTTGAGGACATAATAATGAATGTTGTTGATTTTTAATGCCAGTGCCACAGGCGCACTCATGGGTAGGTGCGTTCAAATCTTCCTAATTCAATGCACAACCCTTAGTGGCGATAGGAGAAACCTTGAAAAAGTAATTCTTAAACCTTCAATGGAGGTGTACTGTGTATATACAGCAGGGCAGGGTTTAGTTGATCGGAGTCCATAACCCAATGAATCATCATGCTGCCCAGTATTCCTACAGTCTTTATAATGGAAAAGTTGGAGGTTTGAAGACTTGCTCAAGAGCACACTGAAAGCAGTTGTTAAAGAAACCGAGAGGGTGTTTCATTCACTAGGACCACTCTCGTCGTCCCAGCAGCTCCAAGGATTTGAACTAGTGACCCCCTGGTCAAAAACTCACACATAAACACATAAACCTTGGCAATAATTCACTCTTTATTGAGTTTGCTTTAGCCATCGTGAACCTAGCAAGAACACGTGGTCCAAAACCTGATTCTGATTATTACAGCTGTAAATACAACTTCAAAATGAAAAGAAATGTTATTCATTAAATGACTGGTATGAAGCATAATTCATACATAAATTGTTGATTTACAGATGTGATACCCTTTTTGACACCTTGGCTAAAGAAGCCATCAAGAAGTTAAATGATTGCTGTAGTTTTGACATGGAACCATGGAGTGCTGTATAAATGGTGTTTGACATGTTGTATTTATTAATTGCTATTGTCCAAAAATATACATGTGAGTTGAGTATAGTATATAATATGTATGATATCAGATTAATCTAATGTCACATGGTTAATAAAGATCAAACCGGAAAAATGTAGCTTAGTGGCCATCTGGGGAAAATGGAGACCAAATGCAGCTTCATTAATGGTTTTTATTTCTTTTATTCAATAGCTATGTTTGATTGCATGGTAATTTCATCATGAGCAAGTTTACCAGTCAATGCAGTTGGGAGATTTAGGGATTTAGTAAAGCAGAGAGCATACTGGTCCCACTTTGAGAAAGCTGAACTTATGAAAAGTTGCCGATGCCTTGAAGTCAGGGCATCAAAAGTGTTACCAAACACTGAAAAAAGATTTATTTTCAACATCAGAGCTGTATGTTTGTGGCAGCACAGCGATTGAGGGGAAGATGAGCTCCCAATCTGTTTTCTCAGATCATGACACGCTCGTTAGAAGCTTCTCTGAGAGGGTTATATCTTCCTCCACATCATCAGCTTCTAATTGGCTGTGCTTTTATAAAAAAAAGTGTGCCCCAAAGACAGAAAAATCAAACACATTTTTGCCATGTTTGGTTCCTGCCACAATAAAAAGATGAGACAAGCTTGAATGCATCAACAGCACCTTGTCAGGTAATGCTCAGGGACTCATAGACAATCAGAATCTTTATTCTGTACCTTGATGTAAAACTGGGAAAACAGTAGTAACTTCTTTCCTGAAATAAATCAAAGAAGAATAAAGAGGAAAATGTTACACAATGAAAATGCAATGTTAACTGTTTCACAGTAGACACAGTAGGCCAATTGTGTCTAGTTTTGCAGTAAATACTCATAATGATAATTTAGATGCCTAAATAGGTTTGTACCTTTGAATGTTAAACCTGTCATCCTGCGATTTTTTCATTCAGAAGTCATTGTAGATTATAAATCTGACATGAATTAGATATGAAAAACAAAAAAGCTAACGCATGCATGCTTTGATTTTCCCATGGTACAGCATTTCAAGTAACCACAAACCATCAAGCGGGTGTGAGACCAATACAGGTACAGTCATTGCCAGTGCAGCACGTAGTGTGCTCTTGTGTTGCAAGGTGGAAGGTAAATGGTTCAGTCTGCTGAACTGTTGTTATCTGAACACATCTAAAGACTGTTTATACCTGCTTAGAATGGCCATGATGTAAAATGGGGCAAAAAGCTTGCCGTCATGCAAAGGGGCTAGATGTAATGAATGGTATAAATGGGGATAGCGTTGTCTTTCCTCAAAGGCATTCCTGATTTTGCACTCAAGCTTACACATGACAAAGTGACAGAAAAGAGGATTGAAGGTGAGAGAGGTTCAAACCCTGCCTACTTTTTCACCTTCCCACACCTAGCCAATCGCTGTCTGAATTGAAGATTTTTTGTTTAGGACTACTACAAAAACTGTCGGACGCAGACCCCACCTCCAGTTCTGATATTAAAAAGATAGGGGGGGGATTTCAGATGCTGTTTAACATTTCCACAAGCAATTTGTTTTAAGGGCCCTGGAAACCTATTTTCTAAGTCAATGTCTTGCTATGATGCTCACCATCTTACAATAAGTTTCAGTTAAACAAACATGTAGCAGAGGTTTGAGCACTAATCAGGATTTAGCAATATTTGAAATTAAATGCGGTGACATTTGGTTTGTGGGTTTGCTCATGTTGCCAGGCCACTGTCAATCAAATCTGGTCAAAGAACACCCACAAAGTCCTGACGAAGGAGCTTAGCTGAGTTTTGTGGTGTTAAACTCTCACTCTTTTCATACCTCGATTGTTGCATACTGAGCCATGAATATAGAGAGATACTTCAGATTTGAAAGCAAGTTTTAAGCTACTTTAAGGGTGTTGGGTTCAGGGAAGATGATATAGCTCATAATCCTGTTGATGACCAGCAATTAAAGTTTCCTTTTTTCCTTTTAGCTGTAACAACAATCTTTCAGTCTTCTAAGGGTTTTACTCGCCAAAACTTAACCAACCATAGCCATAGTTAATTTGTTATGACCATGATCTAACTGTGATAGCCAGGCACAGATAGTTTAGAGATGAATCATATTAAAAACGGGTTTGATTGAAAAAAAGTCACAAAACACAATCTTGGGTTTTACAGACTCATTTATCTTTTCATATGGAACAATCCATTGCAGGATTGTGTTGTTCCATACAGTGCTGCAGCAATCTAAAACAGGTATCTATAGCTGATGCAAGTATATAATAACTAATGCATACAGGGCTTGAGAGAAGACTTCACTCAGTGGCTCTAGAAACAGACGCCAAAAAGTTCTATGTTACAGCATACTGGAAATAATAACCGTTGTGATAATCAATAATCTCACTCAGTCAAAATTTATTTATCATCTTTAAATAAGAATTTTGTGATCAATAAGTGCTCTAGTTATTTGGGGACCAGCATTTAAAGTACACAGGAGTGACTGTTTATCTTCTCCAATATTTTGAAATCCAAAGAAGTGAGAGTATAAAAGCAAAACATAGCCAAGTAGGACAGCACAAGT
This sequence comes from Xiphias gladius, assembly GCF_016859285.1. Lineage (NCBI taxonomy): Eukaryota > Metazoa > Chordata > Actinopteri > Istiophoriformes > Xiphiidae > Xiphias > Xiphias gladius. The sequence continues at coordinate 4,137,619 of NC_053404.1, forward strand.
GCTCTGGCAGCTCCCAGCATTTTCCTATCCTTCTCCTCTCAGCCCTTTGCCTGTACCTCCATTTGTCACGGCTTTATCTCCTGGCAGCTGCCCTTTCACTCTCGTCCTCCCATTCATCAAGTCTCCCTCCTCTGCGTTCTTCTAAAACTTCATCACACCTCTCTCAGCCACTCTTTCTTTGTCTCCCTCTCACCTGTTCAGGCTCCCTCTCTCATTCACAGTGACTCCTGTGCCACCCCAAGAGCGGTAGCACAGAAAAGGCCAACTAACCGACTTAAAGACCCTGGAGTCCTCAGTGTCCCAAGGATTAGACCTCATTTGCATAAATCTGCATAACCTCGTTAAAGCAGGGGGAGATGCTGTACACAATGTAGCCTGAGAGACTTCAGAGCGAAACAGCCCATTAAGGATTGCAGTGATTATAGGATTATCACTCTTAACCACTATTGGGTGACTGGACCGATGTGTACTCTCTGAAAAGTGCCACATTGTATGACTGAATCCAAAGCCGTGTGGAAGGAGGGAATCAAAGCTTTGAGTCAGGTGACCTTCAGATTGCATTTGCATGGGATTTGTTCCTGGCCTTGTTTTTCTTGCCATTAAAATTATTTCAAGTAAGCTATAGTATATATCACATGGATGAATCTAACACTGGGTTAGGAATACAAACATGGTGGTCAAATGAAAGCTGCTCTGTCAGCACATTTATTGAAAAGGTTTCTCCCACTTCCTGCTTTGAATAACTGTGTCACTTAGGAAATTTTCTTTTCTATTGAATGTAGGGGTCTCATGTGAGTTGCTGTTTCAAATTTAACCAATTTTGCCAAAATTGCCAGATACCAGTCAACTTTACTAAGGAGTATTTCTACCAGGCCACATGTATGCCTTTTAATATTAAAGAAGAGGGTTTACAATTCCAAACATAGAGTAAAATCATTGGAAAGAGCCCAGTTGCTTTATGGCACAAAACAGGAACTGGTGCTTCAAAAGAAACAAAAAGGGGTAATGTTAAACGCTAAGGTACATAATTTTAAGAGAGAGATTTCATATTCAATAGTTTCCACAGCTTGGCAAAGGTAGGCATCAGAACAATCTAACAATAACAAAGATACTTACTGACTGTGATTGCAACTTGGACCTAAAGCTAAAGTCTTGACTCTTCTCACATTTTCACAATGTGAACAGCCTTAGGATTCTGCAAGGCTGGTTTGAGCGACAGGTCCACAGGTTTGAAGGATTATCGGGGGCCAAAACACTGCACAGCTGTTTGTAAACCTCCGAGATAGTAATTTACAATTCTGGAAAATAATCATGGTGAAAATCATTTTATCTTTCATTGTGACAATTGCGAGATACAAATGCGATATAGTAGAAATACACCAGTCAGATTTCAAATGTATCTATCTAGTCATCTGCCATTAGGGGCTTTTTCAGTCACGTGCACATGCACGCATTTCTTTGGCCAATGGAGCACCTCGTCAGGTGACTTGTATTGTGTTGCATGAAAAGTTGATCCAAGTTCAGCTTTTTCGCAGTAGCAGGAGTATTGACTCTCCACTGTGCCAATGTAGTGGTATGACCGGAATGAATTAGGGGGTAGTGTTTTTTTTCACACAGCACGGTTGTTTGTCTGACCAATGGCAATTGTGGGCTAAACTATTAAGTTGATGTCATATTTGTTGTACTGAATCCACGTCTCTCCAGAACACAGTGGCTTCACAAAGCATTCAGACCCCTTCACTTTTTGCACTTTCTTGTGTTGTAGATTTAATTTTAAATGGATGAAATTTGCAAATGAAAGATTTCAGTTTTTTATTTTAATAAATTTTCAATAAATTAAAAAAACAAACATGTTTTTACTTTGTCATTATGGGTTATTGAGCAAAAATGCCAATTTTATCCATTTACAATTAAATCTACAGCACAATTAAGTGTGCAAAAAGTGAAGGGTTCTTGAATACTCTCTGAAGCCACTGTATGTGTTGTGTATCTCCCATAAGCGCCAGCGGGTTTTGATAGTCAAATCTTTTCTGTTCAGTAAATAAATTAAAGCGTATTGGTGGTAATTTATTATTTATACACTGCGTTTAGAAACTGTTCCAAAATACATCAGTAAGTGGCCTAAAATAAATGCTTGGGCTGTCAAAACCTGACAGGACCCCCCATCATCCCGTCAGCTGTCTCACACCGATGACATCAGCACTTCTCCAGCAGTGTACACTTCTGTCTTGCCAACAGAATGTCCGGCCAGCATCTCTAACGGATGAAAATATGAGTAAATTTTGGAAAGACATATTGTGCTGTGGCAGCATTTTAATTTTGTGGGGAAATACTGTAATGCTTTTGCCAAGCTGAGAACACCAGATGAGGGTTAGATGTAATTATTTTTCTGCCAGTGTGAGAGAGCTGGGAGTTGGTTTTGGCTGACTGAGTCATCAGGAGGATCCTGACTCAAACAGGAATGTGTCTCATCTGTGAACTGACAGCTGGAAGCTGGATTGGTGTGAGCAGAGCTGTGAGGTGCACGCTATCACTGGCACATGGCCCGTGCACACATACCAACGTACTCCATAAAGTAGGTACTGATAAATATAAAATTCACAAATAGATCCTACTTTGCCCCTCCGAAGCATTTTCAACTCAAGCAATCTTCCACACGCTAACAAAGAAGTGGAAATTTACTTACACGCATTTTGGGAATCCTTTTTGATACCTAATGGCAAATATGTTTCAACTTGTAATTTGAACTCGTATTGTTTTTATTTTTATTATCCCAAAGGCTTTACTTTCAATTGATGACTCATCACTTTCTGTCAGAGGAATTCAATTTTTAGTTTTGACAGCTGCTAAGAAAATATTAGAATTGAGCTGGAAACCAACAGTTACAATTAATATGACTTAATGGTCTGTGTTATTCCTGGTCAATATTTCTCTGGAACTCTCTATAGCTTGGACCAATGTTGCCTGCAAAAATCCAACTGCAGTCTAAGGCAGTGGAGAGCAAGGTGAAGAAATGACTAAAATTATGTTTTACAACATAATACAATAAAATATGTGCACTGATATAACAAATGGATAAAAATGTGATTGTGAGAGATATGTTTTGACCCTGGGAATAGTAGTTTGAAAAACTAATATTAACTCAAGGTCCATTTAGAATTTCTCGAGCTTGCAACCACATCTCATGGTCTGCATCAGAAAATTGAGTTACTTAATTTATCTCCGGCGGGTATTCTGGGCCAAGGGGTACAAAGAGTGGATGATGAGAATCCCATCCGGACTTAGGACCAGACAGATAGACACTACTCAGTCAACAGCGACCACTAGAAACATCCTAGTGAGACTCCCTTACGTGGCTGGACTGTCAGATCCTCTAACCGCTGTTGAGTCATAAGGAGTCAGCACTAACCACAACACCTCTAAGACCTTAAGATCTCAGATCTTTGAGCCCATCACCTCTACATTGGAGTTCATTTTAGCTTGTCTTGGAGTTTCTAAGTGAATAATGACTTATGTGTCCTAACACTGGCAAACAAGTCAGAAATGTTTTTATTCGCACCAGCGTACAATGTAAACTAGCTAAAGACGGATTACGTAGCAAAAACAAACAAATCAGAGAGAATCAAACAGCCTGAGTGGCTATGCCTCATTGAGATAATCCATTCACTGAAATAAATTCTTATCATGCTCATCTCATTTACTATTACAAAACAGTTAGTTTTGACCAAGTAATTTGACTGGACAAGAGGATTTCCATGAGTGCTGATCTAGAGTATAACATCACTTGGACTTATAACTAAATGTATCTAATAACCGTTAATTGCATTAACAGTCATTAGCCTGTCGATCTTAGATTGTAACTTTGTACTGCAAAGATGAACATATTTCCACAATTAACATTTGAATTAAAATTATGAATGGTCGTAAAAGGGGGAGAAGGGAAGGAAAGAAACGGGGCTTCATCAGCTGACCTAGACAAATTAGAGAAGAGCAAAAATGAAGGTAACACTGTAAGGCAAACAACGTGGGCTTTGAACTGCTTTCAAAATCGGCTAAGTCTCAGAAATACAAACATCAGTCTTCTTTCATTCTGTTAAGAAGACCAAGCTGAAAACAGTCTTGAGGCAGTTTTATGGACCCATCCGGACAACTTCAGGGGAGCTCTAGAGCATCAGCAGCTACCTTGGGCTTCTGGCTGGTTTAAACCATTATATCAATGAGCCTGCGGTTAGCAATCCATGGAATTTAATGCAGGACCCAGAATTCATATCAGCTAATAATTTCTTCAAAAGTGTTGTAAAAGAGATTAGAAGGACAGGGAAAGACAAAATAACACACCACCCCCTGATTTCACCTGAAGACATGCACATCTTGAAATACTCTGTAACACTAAGTTTTAGTGAACAGGGTCTGGTACGATATTTAACAGCACTTTATACGCAGGGGTGAAGAGGAGAATCGGGGTCTCAAACCTGGTTCATTCATCCTAAAACATGATGAGAAGTATTTCACCATGACATTCAACAAAGAAACAAAGACCCACTGGAGAGAGACAGACAAAATCAGAGGGGTGCCATGATTGAGGAACCAGGAAATCTCCTCTACCTGGTAGCATCTCTCGAAGCAATATTCTGCCTGGTGCAAAAGCCCTCTAACTGCAGCCCAGGAGGGTAACAGTTGTGACAGACAGCTTCAGGTATAGCACTGTTCCACTGGGAGTATACCAGCTGTCACAGATGTTACCCACGATGTGCAAAGAGGCAGGGACACTTATGTCTTACACCAACCACAGCCTGAGAGCCACTGCCATACAGGAGCTGTCTGATGCGGGCCTCAAGGCGAGGGAGATAATGGCAGTGAGTGGGCACAGGTGAGATACTTTATATAAACATACAGAGACTATGATGTCGCGGAACATAAAAAATATTTTTTTTTAAATTGTTTGTCCTGCAGGTCTGAAAACTTGCTAAAAAGTTGCTTTAAACCATCCATGGAGAGCAGTAAAGGATGGAGCAATGTACTGTCTGACCAAGCGGTTAACCCATCGGAATCACACATGCCATCGAAGCAACTGTCGATAGACTCTCATTTCACTGGTTGCACAATAATTGGAAACATACAGATAAATGTACATGATACAAAGTAGCTGGTCTGCGGCAACGTGTAGATCTACACAAAGTAGCCAGCAAGCTAGTGTATGGGAAAATGTTTATGTGTTGTTTGGCAACAGTCCAGTTGTGGAGCTATTTGTTTAGGTGTAGCCAAATAAATGATTAAATAAACAAACAAATCATAACATCTTGTTGCCTATTACTGTTAACTAATAAATGGTGCTTGTAGAACTGTTGTATGAAAGTAATATCACACTCAAGGTTTGTTTTGGATTATCTTCAGCACTTGGCCTGCGGCATGGTGCGTATGACAGAATCACAGCTTCGCTGATGTTTAGTACAACAGCACTGAATCTGTAGACTGGTATTGATTTGTGAGTACTGCAGAAATCTGAGTACAAGCTGTAGTGATGACGTTTCTGGGTGCCGATGAGCCAGCTGGTATAAGAGACACTGCATATAAAAGGTCCTACATTTGGTCTGAATTCATTGTGAGTGTCAGCTCTCTGTGTTAGAGAATTTGGCATGAGTCAAATCTTCAGTTTCCATGGCAATTGCAAAGTTATAAATGGGTAGAGACAAAAAAAAATCTTCAGCCTGTCTCTGTATTCGTCTACAATGGTAAACCAACCAATCAAATGTGTCTCCTTCTTTCTCTATTTTTTCTTTTTCTCTTTCTCTCACACTTTTTTCTTCTCATCCTCTGTTACTGTTTATTTCTCCATTCATTTCTCTCTCTCCTTTTTCCTTACTCTCACTCTCTCCTTTTATCTCTCATGTCTCTGTAGCTAGCAGCCACAGAGCTGATATGTTGACTTGTGCTTCTAATGCATGGGCTTCCCTCCTCATCTGCCTACGCAGTGTACTCGGGGAGATTCCAAGCACATACGCACACTCGAAGATACACACTGACTCACGCACATGCAAACACACAATATGCACACACAAAAACCTTCAGACTGCAAAGCCCCCAAGGTCTGATCTTAGTGAATTATTCAGTGTGTGTTGGTGGGTTTATGAGAAATCTTACGTGTGTGTGTGTGTGTGTGTGTGTGTGTGTGTGTGTGTGTGTGTGTGTGTGTGTGTGTGTGTGTGTGTGTGAGTGTGTTTGTGTGTGTGTGTGTGTGTGTGCGCGTGTGTGTGTGTGCGTGTGTGTGGGTGTGCGCGCGCACGCATTTGGTCGTATGCACGTCTCATCAATCTGTGTGTGTGTGTGTGTGTTTGTGTCTATGTGTGTGTTTGTGTGTGTGTCAGTGGGAATACGAAATGGTGTTTTCCTCTTGAGCAGTAGCAGTTTGTCTTTAATCAGCCTCTCCATCAGCTCAATCCCTTGAAAAACTCATTAGAGGGAAATTGCAGAGAGAAAGCAAGGAGTGGTCAGTCGTGTCACCCAAACCAAAGATGGATGGGGGATCTTGGATTACAGGACGTAAACTATGACCACTGCACACTGTGGTGTGTGGACTAATGTTTATCACGATGCAATCTATTGTTCTCAACAGTGACAGAGCACCGTCTGGAGTTGCATTGAAATTATCTCTGATAATGAAATTAACTAGCACCCATTGAAGAGTAGCCCAAATAAATCCTCCCCTCTGTAGTGCTGATTACCCTTTGTCACATCCCAGTTTGTAATTACAAGAGGGAGACCCTCTTGGTTGGGGTTGATGGAGAGAAACTACAATTTGCATCTCATCACTATCCAACAGTTACTGTTTGCTTCCTTTCAACTTTAACCACAATACCTTAACAATATCATAGTTGTAATAGGCATATATTGCTGAAAGAAATAACTGAAAAATAGTCTCTTAAAACAAGTTAAACAAATTTGTTAGTGGCATCAGATAATTCCGCCTTTTCCAATCCAAATTTGCTTCAATTTTGTATTTGACTCAAGTGCTATTTCCCAGAATGCGGCGTATTAAACTGCCTTATTCTGTCTTGTTTGAAGACAGTGACACTGTCAAAAGGACATCTTCAAATATAAACCACTGGAATATAGTAAAAATTACCTGCAATAAACTATTTTATTTTTTAAGAATCAGGATGGAATAATTTTTGCTCAATGAATTTATTTTAAAAATATTAATTCATAATTTCATCTATGTATTTATTTGTATTTATTTGTATAATTTATGTTACTGTGTCTTAATTATTTGTTTAATGTTGACTACTTTGGCTCTCCATACACCTTTTAATTATTTACACCCGCTGTTTTACTCTACCATACTACTCCTTGTGAGTAAGATAACAGCCTAGAGACCTGCAGGTTATAGATAGAGGGTCAAAAAGTCAAGAAAGCTTAATATCTCCACTCGTGAACTGACATTATAAAGCACTTTTGAGAGAGGTCTGCACCAAGAAAAATGGAAATATACACAGTTCACTTGCTGTGAATAGCTGCCCACCATTTCTCTTGTTTAATTTGAAAACATTGCCTGCTGGTTCCAAATATTGCCATCTCTTGCATTTTCCTCTGGGAATGCCTGCAGTGCAATAACACAGTACCTGACAACCTCCCTGGCAGAATAAGGCCAGATTTCCCTCCAGCCTAAATGTCCAGCCTAAACACTGGGCAGCACAAACCCTGAGCCAGCTGGTTTTCAAACGCTTTTGCCTCTCTCCTGTTGCTCTATTTGTCTGTCTTCTTTTTTACATCAGTATCTTAACACTTGTACACTGCCATTCCTCTTTGAATGCGATGTCTTTAGATTTTTAGACTAGCAACATCCTCTCTAATCCTTATTTTCTCTCTTTTTTACTTTCCTGTTTTATACCCTTAACCCTCTCTCACCCAGTGGTTTTTTCTTAGTTGAGTTAAAATGTTTCCATTTGGAATATACTATATTTATGTATCAAGATTGCTTTTTATCTCAAGTTTATGGGTGTGCTTGTGTGTCTGTCTGAAGATTGATTGCATTTATTCAAACATGCCCCATCATTTGCTGTAAACTTTCAAGCACTCTAAAAAACTCGGGCTCTTTAAAATACTTAAACAGCTAGGGGAAAAAACATCTACTTGATTCTTTTGGCCATTATCGGTGACTGAAAAGCACTTATTCAAAAGCTGGAAAAAAAAATGCACAACATACACACATACAGTCTGCACACACATCTCTGCCTTTGTATTACCCAGTGCTCATTGCAGCCAGACAAACCCATCAAGCTTTATGAGCCTCTGAGGGGATGCTGCTGCCGCTAATTCATGGAGGGAGGCTATCAAGTGCATCCACACCACCGATCTCCACTGTTTCCATGAATACCTGAACAGCCCCTTCCACTGGTTTATGTCTCCCATGACAACAGCCTGTTGAATCCAGGATGGGCAGCTTTGATAAATGATATGTCTCTTGAAGGAAGGGGGAAAAGGCTGTGATAATTGTGTGTTTAATGCGGGGAGAAACGGGCACAGACGTTTTCATTATTGAGCACTGCATTGATGGATGTTCACTTTCTGTTGAGGAAATGGGTGAAGTCAGTTTTGATTCTTGTAGGATGTTTTTGATTGATGGGTGTTTGGGGACCCTTTGAGAGCGTAACTGTTGTTAAAGGTAGACCAGTTGGACTTAATCAATGTCATGTGGAGTTCTGTGGAGTTCTGTCAAGTTTGCATGCATTAGGAGGTAAGTCTTTACTCTAGATTGCATTATTGGATGCTGTCTGGCAGAGAAATAGAGAAAGTGAAGGCTAGGGAAAGTATAAGAAAGTCAGATGCTTTGCTGACCTCAACTCTCCACCCTGATGAAGACAGTTTCAGTTTTTCTACACTTTTTTTAGATAAAGAAAATGACAAACTTAGATACTAAAATGTAACTTTTACATATTTATGTTTTTTATTCAGCCTTTATGTGTCTATTTATTCATAATTTGGTGATGTATGGAAACAGATATAGTGTTGTGTATATAAGTAGGCCAGTCCATAAGCACTGATCCTTAGTAGCATGCTGGGTGAGTTTATTTTGTCTGTTTTCCTCGACTGCTCTCTAGATTAGAAGCCTTTTATTTATCAGCCTGTGAGGTACATGCTGTGTCTCTGTATTTTTGACACAGGCTCACATTGTGTTGTGTCTTTGCCCCAATCTCTCTTATACCACTCCTTCCTTATTCTCTCACCTCCAAATTTGTGTTTGATTCATCATCATATGTTCCCTTAGAAATTGTGTGCTGCTGAGAAAGTAAACACAACACCCACAGCCACACACACACACAAAAATGTACTCAATCAATACAGTATTAACCCACATATCCAAGTTGTGGCTCGACAATTGATACAGCAACAAATCTTTCCAACATCCATAAATCATTTAGCTGCAGCCTCCAAACTCATTCCAACATAATAATAACTGCAGCAGTGGAACGAATCCTCCAAAACAATGTGGTGCACAAAGAGTTTGGCACAGATGCAGGAGTCTTAAAAATCATTGGCCAATAGGTGATTTTGAACAGAAATGAAGTGTGCACAAATGTCTGAAAACTTCGGACTAGCCACTTCCCAGCGTTTATAAAAATAACTTACAAATAACTGGTTCAGAGGACAATGCTACAATCACCTCTGAAACAGGGAATAATGACTGTCTACTCTCTTCCCTTGTTAAAGGATAATTCCTGTTCAGGGACTGTTTCATAATGAAGTCTAATGAAGAACACTTAGCAAGAAAAATTGCCTCAGTGTGTGAACTTTGTTTTAGTTTCATTCAATTATTAATCATAGGGGCAATGTATGATGTATTACCTATTCCCATAAAGCCTGGCAATTGGTAGAGGAAGACCCAGTTTGTGAATACTGCTAGATATATAGTACTTCAGTCAGCATTCATAGTCTGACTTCCTTTCTCACTGAAATGATTTAAGAACTAATTTGGGTCTGACTGCACCAGAGAGCAACCTGAAATTTCAGAGATGATCTCTCTAATGAGGGCTATGCTCAGTTCTGCTGGGTTCACAGAGGTAGAGGAGAGAGGTTGGAGAGTCTTGCTCAAACTGGTGGAGTCGCTGGCCCAGGATTTGTAGGTACAACATCAACCCTCTTGGGAGAGTTAACTATCAGTGGACAGAGCTTAAGGCATGTTGTTAAGGCCGTTCTGGAGCTTGCAATTTAGGCTTTTGTTCAGCCATAGCCAGCCTTTGCTACCATCAGCTTGGTAGAATATTGATGACTTACTTTTGGTTCACAGGACATAATGGGACAGACGTGGGGAATGACATGCAACAAAGGTCCCCTGGTTCTAAATCATATCTACTAAATTTACAGCATAGCTGTGCCCAAAATCACTCCCCATTTACTATATTGTGCACTATATTTACCCACAACCATTTTATTTGAGTGTCAGAATTCTGAGTGAGTAAGTTTATACTCTATATAGTGCCCTCGAAAATTTCCACAATATAACAAAAAAAAAAGAAAGAAATTGGAGTCCATGGCGTGTACACAGCTTTGCACCAACAATCCCACAATACAGTACATCACATTTTAAAGACGTGAAAATTACAGTTAGGCAACACAACATCTGGCAATGAAGATACAAAATGATGATGATTTTTAAGTGTTGGAAATCTCAATTTACAGCTAATAATCAAGTAAATTAAGAGTAAAGTAGTTTCTTTTATATATGGAATAGTGAATGAATGAATGAATAAGGGAGTAATTTCGGCAACAGCCTTGCTGTAGCGCAGTGGTGACCACCTATGTGGCATGGAGCGTCAACAGTCAGCAGGTTCTAATCTCCAACCAGTCACCTTAGCAGTTGATTTCACAGATGAATTGTTTCCCTCTGCTTGAAAGAGTGGTAAGTCTTTATTTGGAATGAAAACCTGCAGACTACTGGCCCTCCATGGCTCATGGTTGGCCACCCCTCATCCGTGTGTCTACTGTATTTTAACAGTTTTTGACAGATTGTAGAGACTGGATTGTTGGTGATTCAAACTGCCTCATCAATACTATTTATTCCTACCGGTCCTGTAGATTTTTGATGGCACAGCCTGCTGTATTGCGTAGTACACATGATACTCATTGGAATGTTAGCATCATTCAATTTGATTCTGATGTGGGCCTTTATAAGAGGTCTCACGCTGAGTTATTGCATATGTATTGTGTATATTATATTTTCATCCAGCAGCTAGATTAGTAGTGCAGTCTAGATTCATTGAATGAATGTACAAAGCACCACAGATCATTTAACAAGTAAATGCACCCCATTTCAAATCAGCTGTGATCAATTACAAATCTTTATCAAATCAAGCTTAATTGTGTCAGTATTCTCATTTTTGGACAGTTAATTCAGTCATTCCAGCATCATCTGGTTCTTCAATTTTTGATGCCAGGAACAATCTTAACAGTCCAAACATGTTGAAAAAATGCAGTGAACATCCTTTACCTTTTCACCAACATTTTCAATCCACTTTCCCAGGAGCTGGCCCTATGTTTTAGATACACTTTGATCAAAGTCTTAAGTGAAATAAACATAATAAACAAGGAGCAATTACTCAGAGTTCACTATAGCAATAAGGTGTTATTCCGTTTTCATAGCTGGAGTCCTTTGAGAAGATTTATCACCTGTAGCCCTCCTCCTAACATGGAATGGAAATTACAAAAAGTGTCAGGCTGTATTTTTGAGACCCAGGGTGCATTAAAGACCTGCTTGGCTTGTTCACTGCAACAATATTCCTGTTGCTGAATTAAAGTTAAAAATGTTCATGACTATGTCCTTTTTCCAAGATTCTAACAAAAACTCCTCTTATGACCTTGTCCCATACATAGCAGTCTTTTACTGGAAAATAGTTACCTTTGTCTTACAAAGTTTGTTCTCATTATAATGGACATCTTGCTTGAAATGTGGCCATGTTAGTGGCTTTCTAATGTGCTTGGAGACTCTCTGAGTGACTGTTATGTTAGTTGAAAACTTTAGCAGACAAACAATTTGAGCGAGAATCCTGAATCTGTTTAAATGTCCACACTCTCACCCTTATGATCCATCCATCGTCCATGCTGCAGAAAATGTTGACTGAGTGGTGTTGCAACTTCAGAAAACTTTACGATTGGGGTGTGATGGCACAGAATTTGCCTTTTCTGAACCATATAAGTGGCAAAGCACTCTTGAATGCCGGCTGGAGGCTGATGTGACTACACATAGGATGGAGTTTGTCATGTAACTTCGCTCTAAACATGGTTGAGGTTTGCAATTATGGTAACAGTAAGGGATAGTTTATAGGCAATGATTCTTATGTGTAATTATGCCTGAAGTTTGCATTCACTTTGCACTTGAAATCACATCTTATGCAGTACTTTTACATTTATTGTTGCATAGTAGGGTTAGACATTTAATGCTGGATAGCATTAAATTTCTCCTATTTTGGAAACGCAGGAGAGCTTATTAGTAATATATGCTGCTGCATATACTATTAATAAGCTCTCCTGCGTTTCCAAAATAGGAGAAATTATTAAATATGATTGCTCCCATCTGATTGTAGCTTTCCAACCACTGTTTACTTTTTCAGCATCAAAATCTGCAGATACTGTATATAGGAGGCACAAAATAATATCATAAAGCAATAGCCTATAGCCCATATTGATTGGATTTTTAGGAACTGAGCATTCAGAGTAGCTGTGTTGTGAATGTTTTTATTATCCTGGAACAAAATTCAATATTGATCCTCCAATACTCTGATAGGGAAAGATGAAGGTACAGCTTTTTTCAAATTCTATGTATTAGTTATAACAGACAATCTAGACATTATTATATGTGAATCACCAAATTATCACTCTCTTTGGGGTAAAGTAAACAAATGTAGGAAGACAGAGTATTGGGGGTTTCTTACAGTAGCCACAACAGTACATATTATAAAACATGGGTGGGGTTCACTATTACTGGTTTTCATTGATACAAAAAAGAGTTTTTCTGCGCTTAATATGAGTATGAAAACTAAGTAAAACGTGGACAAAGTAAATCCACGACAAAAATTTTTTTTAAATTTGACTTTAAAATGGCATTATATTTAGTAGTTCAACAGTTTTTTGTCTAACTAATTACAGTGAAGGATAATTAGTAGTTTATGTGTGTTTTTCTCCAGGGACATTTTCTAAACTGTTGTCATTGCAGGAGGATGGTCTTTACTTTAAACAGCAGAGATTAGCATCCTGTTGGAGTGGAAAATAAACCCAGAAACGTGGAGATACTAGTAATACTTAATGAGAGCCAACATTGTTCTTTTTAACATCTTAGACTGCAAACTTTGAATAAATGGCCTGTAAAGGTGATAATCTGAGTCCTTTATCCCCTCTGCTCTCCGTTCTCTTAGTTCCTCATAGGTAATTTTTATACCTTTGTATGGCTTTATTAATTTGTGTATTTTTGTTTAATAATTTCAAATATATTTATATTAATTTTTTATGTACTTTTTACCAATTCCACATTTTAAGCATATATCTTCCTTTTGTAAAATTGTTAGCTGTGATTTACAGCAGATCTATTTTTTGTGAATCTGTTGATATGGTTGGCAAGCTGCTTCATACATTTGCCCTCACAGGGGTAAATAAAGTTCTTTTTCACTGAATTGAATTGAACTAATTTCACAGCCACAGAGTGAAATGTTCTGGCAACGCCTGGGAAAAAAAGTGACTGTTTTTTAGCAACAGTCTCCAGTCCATTTATCTGATGTAAAATTGCTGAGAAATTTGGTCAGATTTTTCCATCCCTGGACAGATCAACTCTCCTCTATCCCCACTTCACCTTATCATTTTCTCCAAATCTCCCTCCATTCATTATATTGCTTAAGTTTGACTTCATTCCTTTATCTGTCGTTTTTCTGTAATTCTTCCTTCCCACACTCTTCAACCCATTTCCATCAATTTATGCATCCTCATCCAGCCCTCAAGCTGTATCTTGCCTCATCCACCCTTTTATGTCACAAACCTTTCTTCCGGCCCTCTAACCATCCATATGGCTATTTATGAGTGCAGTATTCCTTACAGTGTGGCCCAGTACCGAAAGTAACAGGAGCTCTTCAGAAGCTGAAAACTCTTTAGTGTAGGTCATCTATCAGCCTGACAGACAGTCAGGCCTTATACACACGCACACATTTATTTTTTTTTTGTGAGATTCATCTCTCACAAACTGGAGACTTGGAGTTTATTCACAATTCATTGAAAGTAAAGAGGCAGAGGGCAGGGTAATGGAGTATGTGCAAGTATGTCTGTGTGTGTGTGTGTGTGTGTGTGTGTGTGTGTGTGTGTGTGTGTGTGTTCAGGCATAACAGCAGCTCTTTGAGTGCATTAAGATCATCCGTTGACACTGAGCAGAGGCCCTGAAACTAAATGGTTCCTTCTACAGTAAGTGGTTGAGAGCCAGACATACATCAGAGCTTTGTTGGAGTTGGAGCTACCAAGGTTGCAGCTGTGGTTTACACTTTTGACCACAATTATAAACACACATATGCAAAGCAATGGGCCCACAGACACCTTTGCGCTGGCATCAAGATCAATGGCGAGAAGGAAAAGAAGAGAAGAAATTATACATTTCTAGCCGTAATATTATACAGTTCTATACCATCAACAATAAAATTTCTTCATAACACTACAATGGGTACAAATGTGAATGCCCCTCTATTTTTGCTCTCGTATACTAAAGACTGTGTTGTTTTTTAAATGTTTTCATTGACTCCATACTTATTTTCTAAGGTTTATTGTGCGTTACCTCAATTTTATTTTGAAAGGGGGCCTCTTAGTTTGAAGGTGACATATCACCAGGAGTCTCAAAATGAGTGAAAAGTCCAAAAAAGGGGTGAGCAGGTGGATAATGTGTCTTTCAAATGGGAACTATTGTATTTTTTATTGTTTAGCACCTGATAAAAAAAGGCACAGGGTCTGTTAAAGTTTCAATTTTACATTGTGATTGAGAGTGAGTAACTTTGCAGCTCCTATACATAGTTTTATTAGGTTTGAAAGTGAGCATTTGTTAGCAAAAGCCTGCTATATTAGCTAAGTGCGCAGGTGATTTTCGATGTCCCTGTTGAGTCATACCCCTTGTGTTAGCTGGACTTCGCTAGTCGAGGAAATAGCCATGAAAATTTTCTGAAAAAAATTCTATGCACGCTCGAATTACGTGGGTTAATATGAGCGAATTAGACAAAAACGTTTGGAGAGTACAATTTAATTTAGTTTTTCCTCATAAAACCAATTTCTTAACAAATTTTGTGACTCTTTTCCCTAAGACATTTCGCCTTTATAGACCTTTTGCATAGCAGACATTTTGACTTGTCATAGCAGGCAAAGCAAGTGTTATTAATAACGTTAATAAATGATGGCTCTGTTACGTTAAGATGTCCCAGTAAGCCATACAGTTAGGCAGCATGCAGACACTGAACCTGGTGAAACTAATTGAAATGCAGCCATTGTAAATGTTATTGATTTCACCTGTGCAGTCTGTCCTTTTAGTGTCACGACTTTTCCCCCCTCTAATTCACAGCTTTATTGGTATGACATTTCAACTTTCCTCTCAAAATTTAATGACTTTCCTCTTTAAATCTTTTTCTCATAACTGTGCTCTGAATTTCATATGCATACACGATTTACAGTTAGGGAAGCTAAAAAAATGCAAATGATTAACAGTCATGTAGAAATTTGTGTAGTCTCTTCCATATTCCCTGCTCGTATTTATAGTGCAAAGGGAAACTAAAAGACATAACATAGACAGCAACCTATATACTGCATATCTCACATAACTACATTTATTAACATTTGGATGCAGTGAGGGTACACAAATAAAACAAAACTGTCTGACCAGGGATGTCTGTTGTTTGTTTCAGGAAAATATTGTTGGTGTCAGATGACTGTAAAATGTTCCCTTGGTATCACAGCATTAGCCTTATGCAAAATCAACATGAAAGAGAACAGTGTTTTATTACTTATAATGTTTAGCATTTGAGAGATATTGGGTTTTATGCAGTTACACCCGGTTTTGTTCAAGGGTTAGGGTTAGACTGAGACTCATTATACTGTATTTTGACTTCTCTCAAATTTTTCCACATGCATTTATTTGTTCATTTGATCATCTGTCACCTACACTTCAGTACCATTGATTGGATGGTAGTACTAATGTCAAAGAGAAAACTGAAGTAAAAATAAACTTTTCTCACTCCACCCACAGGTCGTAAGTTTGTCATCGCCAATGCAAGAGTGGAGAACTGTGCCATCATCTTCTGCAACGATGGCTTCTGCCACATGTGTGGTTACTCGCGTGCTGAGATCATGCAGAAGCCATGCACGTGTAACTTCCTGTACGGACCTGACACCAAGAGACTGGCTATAGCTCAGATGGCGCAGGCCCTGCTGGGGTCAGAGGAGAGGAAAGTGGAGATCAACCTTTACCGCAAGGATGGTAGGAAAAAGAGTGTTAGAGTGATTTGAGAGGTGGTTGTGTGGATGTGGGAGAGGGTGTGCACACACCTGTTTTTAGCCTGTTGACTTGTACAGGACATTAACCTCTAGAATGTGAAGACAGTACAGTGTCTGTGCATGTTTGGGAAGGCAAGCAAGTGTTTTATTTACATAAAAGTGAGGGCTGACAGTGATGTATTCATAGAAATAGATTGTACCAAAGAGGAAGTCAATGTGTGTATCTTGTGTTTGGTTTTTGTGTTATTTAAGAAAGATCTGGGGAGAGTATATGCCATTCTACTTTCTCTGTTATGTGAGGTTTTTCCTATATTGGGATGGTAAGAGTAATATGGAAAGTACTTGTGTATTCATGTGTGAATGTATTTGACTGTAGTTATATGTGAAAATTTTAAGGGCTTTGAATGGTTTTGTCACTATGAAATGGACTTGTTTTTTCAGTTGTTCTCAGTATCTGTTTGTGTAGTGTGTACAGAACATTTGGCATCCACCAGCTCATGATAATTTTTGAGGTATTATGTGTCGGTGACCTTACTACTGTTTACTGATAAGTCCATTTTGTATCTTGTGTCTCTTGCAACTTGTTAGTACCAGATTTCTTGTTGTGATGAAAATGAAATTGAAGAAAATGCAGTATGGTATAACATTTTCAACAGAACTTACCCAAAATAACATTTACAGTAAGATGTACTTTAGAGGAAAGTACATTGGGGAAACCCTTGTAGAATTCTCTCCAATGGCAAGAGTGTCTACACACATGCCTTCTTTACCAGGACCAGGTAACAAGACACTGGTCTCTGCAACGATAGATAGCTTCCATGGCGATAAAGAGCTGCCAAGGTAATAAAGTCAGCAACTCCCTGGGCTCTGGCCCAAGCATCTGCTGGACATTTTCCACCTGTAGACAGACACCAGAACAGCAGGAGGAGGGAACAATGGGGAGAGAGAGAAAGAGACATTCCCTCCTCCCTCACAAAAGAAGGGAGGAGGAAAGGGCTTGAAACAGGGCTTGAAACATACTGAGGGGAAAAAAGAGGGCAAAAATGACTAAGAGGCAGGAAAACAGCACAGCTCTGAAATATGAAGAAAAATCAGTGAGTGAGACATGGGAGAAACAAAGTGAGAGAATGAGAGATAGAGGGAGACAGTGACGGTCAGAAAGTGAGTTTCTCATGTAATCTGAAAGTGTTGCTGGTGGTGAGAGAAAGACAAGTAAAAGAGAAAGAGAGAAACACGGAGATGGCGCCAGCTGTCTTTTCTCTCTGAAGCTTGTGAGGAGCGCTTTGCCAATCCAGCCCCCCACTCTGCACATTTCACTTTCCACTGTTTATAGTGGGGATGCGGACACACGCACACACCAGCAATCTGCTATACAAAAGTACCTTGTAAAAAGCTTGAACCCTGTATATAGAATTACTGAGGTGTTGTCATTTTTGTCCTGCTGGCAATGTTAACGAGAGTCCACCATGCTAACAACACATATAGTATTTAAAGGCTTTGGAAGCATCAACATTTAAGGCCTGCAAAGCTCTTGAGCCAGTTTGGGCTGGTAGCTGTAAAGCTCCTGTTGGCATACACAGTGCAGTAGCTTGATTAAGCCCTCCCATTCTAGACAAAAGAGAAATGATCATATTAACAAAAAATTCTTACCACTGTTTGTCATTTTAATAGCAAAGTGACTCATGTAAGGACCCAATCTCAAAGCAGTGACTAAAGTAACAGAACACAAATTGACTATAGAATGCTCACGAAAATCCTACAGGATTGTTTCTTCTACGAGCAGACAATATGTAGGTCCCTGTAAGCAAGCACTGTAAATGTTCGACAGCTTGCAAGTAGGGAAGTCATGAGTGATGGAGCTCAGCTGGCAATACTCAAGGATAAATCAACAAACGCATACATACACTGCACTTATGCACTAAGCATAACCTTCTCTATGACTGATGATTTGTGATTGACTTGTTTCCCAAGGGGTTAGAGAGGCCCTCATAATGCTGTCACAGTAACCAATGGACACTCTTTTGATTGGCTAGACGAATGTCCATTTCACAACTCCTCTTCAGTGGTTTATATTGTAGTCTAGTGCATTAAACTATGGATATATGGTAACTTGTGAGTAAAAGTAAATGATTTTGAGTTGTTACTGCAGATTATGACTTTATTGACTGAAGTGATACCTTATGGTGATCAAAACTTTGCTGTCTTTGTGCTGACCCAAAGCTTTTTGTCACAAGTAAAATCCTCATGGATTTGTACTCAATTAAAGATTGTGAATGAATGAAAAATTATGCCCAGGGAGGGTGTTTGTTATCTATGTGTGTGTTGTTGGTTGTGACCTGGTGCCTCTTCTCTCTCAGTCATAGTCACAAACACTCAAGCATACAAAGACACAAACACAGTCTTAGGTAACCCCACCGGGCCACCTTAAAGCCATCGGAGAGCCACGGGTGGAACAGTGATGACACTCCTCATCCATAATGCACACAGGCAGGAAACATTATGCCCCCTCCTCTTGTCCCCTTTGCCTCCTTCCCTCTCTTCTCCCTCCTCTAGCAAAGGCAAAGAGTAAAAAGAAAGAATAGCCTTTCCTTTGATCTCGAAAAGAAAACTAAGCAATGAGTGTGCAGGTGTGTGTGTTTTAATCAGAATGATGGGACTGTCTAGCCATGACCCACACATACATGCATACAGAGAATGCGCACACATGCATGAACACATGCACACACACACTACGTCCACACACGGGCTTCATCTGAGCCCATTTATCTAGTACCAAGCTTAGGCATGAGCTTTCGCTGATTGCTCACCAGCGTAATCAATCATACTCTCCAGGTAAACTACGATAGGAAACGTGTACACTTGCACACCTACACTCACGATGTAGAGATTTTTGGTACAGAAGGGGCTACTGCCCTAGTTGGGTGTTACCTTTAAGACTTTGAATCTCCTTCCTTTCGCAGCTATGTAGTTTTATGGTGGCCTTTGGTTCACAGGGAAATATGGCTGTGACTGGGGAGGGATTAAAACAGAGCATAGGTGTCTTTGTTCTGTTGGAAAGACAGAACGCCATCAGCCTGTAACAGTATGACAGATTCTGTTCTAATACAAATTGTCTGCATCCAGGGAGAATGTTGACAACCATCATGAGCTAGATCAATTCAAGAATGTCACTGTTTTGAGTGTTAAGCTGCTGGAGTTTAAATCCTAATACAAGTGATGGTTGCTTAACAGTTTCTTTCTGTAACAGCAGAGTTAAGACATGTGACAGAATTCTTTTAATACAAAAGATTCCATGTGTTTTCTTTTCAGGATAATGTCAGCTTGTCAAACTGTTCCTTAAGTCCACAGAGAGGACATTTTTGTATATAGCACAGGGCAGACTGAAATGACAGGTATAAATACATAAACTGAGTCAATTATATTAGAAAGTCTTGCGAGAGACGTAACTAATACTTGTAACCAAAGCAGCATTTATTACAGACCAAAGATGGTCTATTAATTAATTTTGGCAATGTTTGGTAATTTCTTCATACAACCCTTTGATTCAATTCCATTGCTTTCTTTTAGTAGTAATTTTCTTTTTTTGCCAAGTACTTAAAAAAAATTTTTTTTCTTTCAAACAAAAGTATATTTTACTCCTGCCTTCATTTGGAAAAAAAAAAAAAGAATAATGCACAGTTACCATCACATGAACTCACTTTATTAAACAGTGAGTTCAACTGATGGACAAGTGTGTGGGATTCTTTGGTTTAGAGTTTATGATCATATGTACTGTCACTAAGACTTAGGGGTGTGAAAGAGCTGATTTGAAATTATTTCAGCCTTTAAAAATATTTTCAATATTGAGTATTTAGCTAGACACTAAGGCGAACATTATCAGACTCAGCTCTCCTAAGTAAAAAAACACCCTGACAAAACAGAACTTAATGTACTTTAGAGAAAACACTCTCAGACAGGTGGAATACTTACAATAACTGAAAAGGAAATGGAGAAATGACATTCACAAGGCAAGACAATCAACTGCGATGTTTTAGCAGTTGCATACAATCAAACATGATGCTGGTGTGCAAAATCTTAATAATTTGGTCAGCATTAAGTTGTTTGGCAAATAGGCAGACAGAAATCAGAGGAAAGGACAGCCAGATGCAGCCTTTAAAAGGAAATGCCACATTAAAGATGTGTGAAAGCTAACTTTTCAATGGTCAGGACATCATGCTTGATTCTGTACACATCAATGAGCAGTTATGTCTTATGTCAGTACAGGGAGCCAGGTGGCCTACATACCCCCCATCTCATTTCCCATGTTTACCTGCTAACTGTTATAGAAGCTCTGAATGCCCAGAGCACCTACCTCTTATTGGACCATGCACTACAAAGCAGTCTATGTGTTTGTTCCCTTGGATGAAAAGGGACCACTTAGTTTTAATAATCAGTGCAGGAGGAAATTTTGTAGCTTCATTTGAAGGAGATAAAGATTAGATGACAGTTACATTGGCTTCAATCATAGCTTACCTGTGAACCGCCTAAGCTATCAGAGCTACCTCATATAAGCAAAGATTGGTTCAAATTTATGAAAATTGGAATGTACAAACAACTCGAATATATAAAATAGCCCCAATCCAAAAATTAACATACAGTATATGACCATATAACTATAAAGCACAGAGACAGAGGCAGCTGCGTCAACAATGGCTCATTCTTTACTTCTCTTTACACCGTCTTAATGTCAAAATATGTCATGCAATGGCAGTGGAATTTGGCTTTGAACATACACTAAGTCTCTAATACAGAAAAGTTGCACATAAATTAATTCTATGATATATGATTTTGGGAATGACACGAAGACTACTTTAATCACAGGTTCTACTCTTAACACTCTCAAGAGGATCCGCAGGTGAATGCAAGATATTTGAAAGTCTGTGCCCTAAAACGTTCCTTTATGCCCACGAATTACATTATAGACCAACTGGTTACAAGGGAACTGTTGCACAGGCATAACAAACGAAACATTAAAACACAAACCTTGAAATCGTGAGGAAAGGTCTGGGAAATCACCACCCCAGCTGATAAGGCAGTGATCCCAGAGGAGAGCAGGCTGTCCTGTGCGTCTAGGGGGACTCTTGATTGCCTAGTAGCAGTAGCTAAGCAACTTACAGACCTGCAGCCTCTGTGAAGAGGTTAGCACTCTATGCCAATGACTACCGTGGATGATCCCAGCTCTAGCTAAGAGCAAAAAACACACACAGACGCAAACGCTACTAATGCTATCAGCTGTCGCCCACACAACAAGAAGTTGCATTATGTTTTTGAACTGAAGGGAGAGGCATCCATTTTCAAAACAGAGATGGAGAGTTTTTTGTTTTCTTTCAGCACAAAAGAACAAGATAATGACATGCACTTGCACTTTGGTACTTGGTGTAACAGGATAGAGGACAGGGGAGATAGGAAGGACAGAAGAGAGAGAAAGAGAGAGAGGGTTAAGGTGACAGATAGGAAGCAGGATTCAGACCAGCAGCATCACCAGTATATGATATGTACCTTAATACGCTCTGTATTACCATGTAATCTAAAACCTTCTCTACAAATTCACTGGGACTGGGATGTATGTGGTCACTCACTCACTTCAATTCTACTCTTTCAGTGCTCTTTCAGTACGCAGCTCACAGTAGGGACGTTCGTGTGTATCTGTGTTAGTGTTTGTATTTCCCTCCTTTTTTTGATGACACCTAAATAATGAATCATGACACGTTGAAGTGTGATAGTGCCCCATTGTGTGTTCACCTCATTAGTCACTCAATGTGCTGTATCAGGCTGCTCTGCATGCCTGATAGTAAAGGGCCAAAGACTCAGCAGAACCATCGCACCATTCAAATCAATGTGGGCATCTACAATAATGCATGTCCTAGGTGATGTAATTGTGTGTGTGTGTGTGTGTGTGTGTGTGTGTGTGTGTGTCTGTGTGCATTTCTTGTAGTGAAATGACAGTTGATAACACAGCAGTGTTAAGTCAAGTCTGGGGAACCAAATTTAATTCAATTTAGGCAGTCACTTTAATCTTGCTCAGGGAAGTGGTTTATTTGAAAATACTGGTAATCCTGTTATGGTGGAAATCAGCAGTTACAAATTTCTAACTTAGTTTATAAATTCAGCAATGTTCTGGTCGCCACTTTGGGTCTTTGGATACACACTGTGACTCCGTGGGCCTTCCCCAAACCCTTACACAATATGTGTGAACATCATGGAGTGAATTGGTTTTGGTGTGGCCTAATCTACTAGTCGTTAATCTCAGCAATGACTTCCTAAACACTGTGTTTTCATGATTAGTTTTACACTCGAGTTTGACTCTCACCAGAGCTGTTATGTGAGAAATCCGGCTAAGGTGACCTGATTTGATGTTAAATGTCAAACTCTAATAGAGTATATGCTGGTCTTTAATCAGAGATTTTCTGCTTCACAGTTGTAAAAGATAACACATGTAAAAATATCCTTGCTTAAGACAAATTGGAAGCAGAGCAACAGAAATCAAGTGTTGCCAATTTTTCCATCATCAGATCAATTCAGGACCCATTATCTTTGTGTCCACTTGGGTTTAAGTCTCTCTTTCTTCCATCCCAAGTTGTAGTACGCAGTTTTGAAGCTCTTGAACACCTGTAGTCATGCATTTATGTATACTTATTTATGTGCACTGTATGCCTTGGTCTGTCTTTGCCTCTGTGTGTATGTGTTTGTTTTCATGTATGTGTGTGTACATCTAGGGTATGTGTCCATCAATATGTGCATGTATGTGTTGCTCCTATAATTAGAAAGTGTGTGTGTGTGTGTGTCTGTGTCTGTGTGTGTGTGTGTTTTTTAGCCTGGGGGTCTTGGGTCATCAGTGACGAGGGCTCCAGTATCTATCCACTCTCCCTTCTGGGCAACTCAATATGCCATCAAGATCAACACTTTCTAATTATAGGAGCAACACATACGTGCACATATTGATGGACACATACCGTAGATGTACACACACACTGATGCCTGCTTCCAATTTGTCTGAAGCAAGGATATTATTACATGTGTTATCTTTTACAACTGTGAAGAGGAAAATCTCTGACTAAAGACTAGTTTACCCTAACAGACCTTTAACATCATCATACAACATAATATTCTTTTCTAATAATTTTTAAGATTTGTCTTCAATAATCAAAAATACATTAATTTGGATTATTAATATTACTAATTATTATTACTGATTATGTTTAACAGTGACTATAATCAGTGATATAAACACAGCTGTACAACAGGCCTAAAATTTCATTTAAAATCAGTTATCTAATAAACAGCTTATTTTTCCATCGTCTTCAATTATATACAAAAATATACCATGAATGTAAAAGTTCAATATAGTGTATATACACAGACACATCTGAGACTTGTTTAAGCCGAGCCTCATTCATTCCAGTACAATGGCTTCCCTCATTTCATTCAGTAATGACAGGTTCCAACTGCAGGAAAGGTATCATCAAAGCTGCTGTGTGTGTGTGTGTGTGTGTGTGTGTGTGTGTGTGTGTGTGTGTGTGTGTGTGTGTGTGTGTGTGTGCATGCATGTGCGCGTGGACGCTTGTTTGTGCGTGTGCGTGCTTGTGTGTGTCTGTGCATGTGCATAATATCACCAATTGTAAAACTAAAAAAATGTTTTAGTAATCTTGTTGTTGTGCTGGATGAGAGACATACAAGTATATTCACTTATATATTTAAATTTTTTAAATTTTATTTTTATGTATCCATAAATAAGAGAAATGTACATGTGTGAAATTGAAGAGCAGATTACACCTTTAGTGCAGTGCCCCTCTTCACATGTGAGCATCATGTTAGACTGAAAATGCTTTCTAGGGACCGAATGAGAAAAAATTATCACTGAATTTGGAATTCAACTCGCTTCCACACCATCTACCCAAGTATAAAGCATGCAGGATATGTTGTGTCAGTACTTGCCTAACCCTAACCCTTACCCAAACCTTAGCCTGACCCTGACCCTAACCTTAACTTAACCCTAACCTTAAACACAGACCCAAAAATCAGCTTTTTCCCAATTGGGGTCATGGCTTTTTCCTGAGAAATATCAGTATGGAGGTTCAAAGCAGCTCTTCTTGCGCTTCTATTATTCTTAGTCTATTTCTTGCTGTTCCAGGCTAATCTGAATATGCATGGGTACAGTATGTAAATGTTTCTCTCTGTCTCTTCCTCTCTAAGTTCACTGTGTGTGTGTGTGTGTGTGTGTGTGTGTGTGTGTGTGTGTGTGTGTGTAGGAGAGCGAGAGAGGAAGAGGGGGACTGTTGTGGAAAAGTCTCAGTGGAATGTGTGTATACTGTACAGTATGTATGTGGAAACAACAGCAATACAAATAGTGGTATCCTGTCCACTTACGTGTATACCTCAGTATGCTCTCTAACACACATGGGAACAGGCACACCTGCACACACACACAACTGTACATGTACCAGATTTGAAGGGTACAGTTTGGTTTTCTCAAGTTCAAAATAAAGCAATGTATTTGTAATTGGAGTTTTTAATGTTACCCCTGATATTACAACTGCAGCAACAATGTTTTGAGGTTTGGCATTAGAACCAACATCAGTTCTATATCATTTTTTAATATTGCGAGCTGACACATTTATTTCAAATCAAATGCTATAAGACCAGGCTTTTCTTAAGAGCTTGTAGGGTATTTGAAGTATAAATCTTAATATTAGATACTGTATGTATTGATGGTGTGGACTGAACCAGGATCAATTATTACACAAAAAAAACGACTAAAACCTTATCCTAACTTCTACCTAAATAGATTTACCTAATCATGAAAAATAGACCCAAAACTTACAGTAGCTTTTGAAAGTGTTCAGACCCCTTCACTTTTTGCACACTTTACTGTGTTATAGACTTAATTGTAAATGGATAAAATTTCCATTTTCGCCCATCAATCTATTACAAATTAAAAGCATGTTTTTAGAATTTTTTGCTTATTAGTTTATTAAAAATCTAATACTTAAATCTGTATAAAGATATTCAGATCCTTTGCTCTGGCACTCCAAATTGTGGTCAGGTGCCTCCTGTTTGCTTTAATTATCTTTGCGATGCATCTAGAACTTGATTGGAGTCCACCTTTGGCAAACTGAAATAATTGGACATAGAAAGGGACACTCCTGTTTATACAGTATAAGGTCTCACAATTCACACTGCATGTCAGGACAAAAACCTGGCATGCCATGAAGTCCGAGCCATTAAGTCAAAGGAATTCTCTGCAGACCTCTGTGATAAAATTGTGGCTAGGCATAGATCAGAACAAGGGTATAAAAACATTTCTAAAGATTTGAGTGTTCCCAGGAGCATGGTAGCCTCAATAATTGTGAAATGGAAGCAGTTGGGAACCGACAGGACTCTTCCTGGAGTTGGCTTTCTGGCCAAATGGAGTAACCGGGAAAGAATGTTCTTGGTCAGGGAAGTGACCAAGAACCCAGTGGTCACTCTAACAGAGAGAGAACACTCTTCATCACTTGGCTAATACCATGACATGGTGACAGCATCATGCTATGCGGGTGCTTCTCAGTGGCAGGGACAGTTAGTCAGAATTGAGGGAAGGATGAATGCAGCCAAATACAGAGAGGTTGTTGAAGAAAATATGAGCCAGAGTGCATCTGAACTGAGATGGTTCACCTTTCAGCACAACAATGACCCCAAGGATACAGCCGGGAAAATGCTGAAGTGGCTTCGGGACAGGTCTCTCTGCCTCTCTGCCTTTATAGCAGCCAGACTGATAATGTTCAATCAGCTGAGTTTTATTGAGAAGAAATGCAAACAAATTGACAGCTGCAGAATACAGATATGATGGTTGACACATAGTCACCAAAATGCCATCCACCATAGAAAGTAAATTTTTTTTTCTCTTGAACAAGTTCCTGTAATCTTTCTTTGGTCTTCCATCCCATAATTTTTTCTTTGATGTCCATAGTTTTAAATGCGGCATTGCCTTTATTTGTTGACATGCTTTCACGGTTTATTGTTTTACCCTGTCCTCACCAGCCTATACATCTTTACAGTGATCCAATAATTAAATAAGTGGATATTTGCAAGTCTTGAAAAGTATTAAAGAACAATTAATTTAATTTCCTCAAGAAAACACAGTCAAAGGTATTAGAAAGTCTAAAATTTGATTAACAAAAGTTTTAAATCTTGTCTTTTGGCTGCTGTAGGCTGTAATGGTAGTTCTAAAATGTTTCTGTATGTTATTGTGGACTGGAGATGCTATACACCTATAAAATAAAAGTGGGATTGTTGTGACATAGGGTTGTGCTGCTGGAGACAGTTCAGTCCTTTTTTTTGGGGGGTTTCAGGCAGCATAATCAAACATGTAGGAAACAGCCAGCTAGGAAGCTCACTGGCTCATTATGGACACGAGAAGATTTTATTAAAAACTTAAATTAACCTGAATGAATTAACTTTTTTTTAAATTTAAGAATCCTTCCATCCATTTTCTGCCACTTATCTTAATTAATTATAATATCAGCAGTTATTGTTATATATTGATGGGAAGTACTGAAAAAAATTTGATATAATAATAAATAATTATAGGTCATGTCATCCTTACTGGTGTTTTTGTCATACTTAATAGTAATAAGTTCTTAAAAAGTACATCATGCATGCCATAAAATAATATTACAACTCCAAATCATTGTAAATATTCAACATAGTAATATAGTAGTACATTATTGCTAGATGTACTAGAGGTGGTTTGCAGTGCAGGTATGCTAATAAGGTTTATAGAATAGGTAATGACATAAAATAATAATTTTTGATGTCACACATCAGATTATTCACTGAGACTCCTTGTCACACAGCTAGATACATAAAGGAAATTTGTCCAATTTGTGATTGATAGCATGCCAGACAGCATAAATGACAAATTGATAAATGGATGGTGTTATACTGTGTAAATAGGTGCAGTGTGTCTGCCTCCTTCCCTTATGGTCTTGTTAGCCTACACAGCACTCTTCCATCTTGCTTGCTGGTAAATATCTGTGCCAAAGTGAAAGACTGTTACACAACCAGTGGATCCAACAAGTCATAAAACTGGTCAAATCAGCTTTAACTGTAATGTATGTTATCTTAGTGTACATGTAATGATTACAGATATCCTTTATTTATCAGTGATACTGTACATATTTGTTACCTGCTCACCTGGATACAAGAAAACCTACATCCTGTGTCCCAATATCTCATCAAAACTGCAACACCACAATAACCTAATACACCGAACAGCCAAACATTGAAACCGGTTTCAGTGTTGTGGCTGAATGGTGTATAATGTAACAACACCTAACCCCACCCTGAAACGTTTGATGATGTACAACCTAACCCTGCTATATAATGGCCGTGGAAAATACTTATTTTTGATTTCCTTGTAGCCAGTTGAGGTTAAATACAGAGGGATGAAAAAATGAAGGAAAAACCATCATACAGTGTGTTAAGTAAGGTGTTGGGCCACCTCGAGCTGCCAGAACAGCTTCAATGTGCCTTGACACCGATTCTACAACTCTCTAGAACTCTACTGGAGGGATGGTGGTCTAGAGCGATGTGTACCATGTTGGTCTTAAATCTCCCATAGGTGTTCAGTTGGGTTGAGATCTGGTGACTGTGACGGCCATAGTAATATGAGTCACGTCATTTACATACTCATCAAACCCTTCAGTGACCCCTTGTGCCCTATGGATGGGGGCCTCATCATCCTGTTTCTACACTCATTATTCAGGTTTTTCCTTTAATTTGTCACCCTTCTTTAGTTGTTTAATTTTCTGTGTATTGACTAAAATAATCTAACTAATCTCAGCTAATCACTTCAGCACTAGTGTAAGTATTGACTGGCATGAAACACCACTGGTTATCTATTGGATCAGGTGGAATTATAGGACAAACGCATCAGGAGTGGGTTATTGAATCCAACAGAAGTGAGTATTAGCTTTGCCCTTGTTTAGATAAATGCATTCTGTATGATGACGTACTGGCAGGACAGTGCAGACAGTAGCCTGTCTCTAGTACATGGCTTTAGGCTTTGCTTTAGCAATTGTTCTATAAAATCTGAGGAGACTTATGGGTCCTGCCATGGTGCCAGGTGGACTCACCTAACACACGATCATCAAGAGTGATAGACACACAGAGCCATATTATACTAGTAATAGGGTGACTAGGTAGAGCGGGTCCATTCTTAGAGCTTTATTATTCCATTTGCCTGCGTGGCATCAGTCCATCAGGGCCTGTCAATCAACCCCCAACATGGAGTGCCAGCCCTAATATCTGTCAGATGTGTTTCATTCTCCTTCAGGGTGCAGACGCTCAAATGGCCTTGCTTTCTCATTTGCTATTGCTTCTTACAGTGCTGAGTGCAGAGAGGAAATGGCATTGAGGCAGAATAAGAATGGTAGATAGAGTAGATAGAATATGTTATATTAAAAAAAAGATGCAATTTGGAATAGGCTATGTAAATTATAATGTATGTGTTGTGTTTGCTTCCATGTGAGTATTATGTGAATTCAAAGAATATTTATCCTTTTGTGCATTGTTTCTGTTCCTATGCACAGACAGACAAAAGTTTTTCTTCTTATGTACAGCATGCAGTATCTGTGTTATGTGCATCTAAAGCTATATTGAAAGTATTTTGTGTTTAAAGTAGATGTAGTCCTGCACTACTCCACTATAGCCAAGAATTTTCACTGACCATGACGATAATGTGATCTCCTTCTGACTGCAGAAATGGCTTCTGTGAGGACTTGTTCGCTCCTTGGTGTGTGTTTGTGGCTAAATACATTCTCATCCTGCAATTTTGACAGCATGCCTACATCATTGTTTATTTGAGAACTCCTTGATGATTGTGTGTGTGGTGTGGATGACAAGCCATTGGCTGATATAAAGCAGAGGCCTGATTCACAGACCAAGGATTCCCTTCTGTCTGTCTCCCTCTGTTTTTCTGGTCTCTGTCTCTTTCTCATTGAAACATTCACAAATACACAGAAAAGAAAGGAGGAAACGTACATGTACATTCCTGTGTATGCAGACTTGTTCTGACCATAGTATGCTGTTTTGCATTTCTCTGAAACTGTTTAAAGATCAAAGCAGCACTAACTTCTCTTATCTTTTGATTTGGATTATTGAAGACTGTATTTTTTAGTCCCAGATAAGCTGAGAGACCTTTCAGTACAAGGACTGTATGCAGAATGTTTATTTTTTTATACTTTTCCAGGTTGTAAAAGGAAGGGTGGTGGAGGTAATTTTAGTAGTGGTTTTATTATAGATCTCTACTGTTTAGTGTACCAGAAATGCTCTTCTTGACCTTTGTTTCCTAAAGTTGCTCATAGATGAACAAAAAACAGAATATATTGTAAATATGATTCAGCATTTATTCTACAGCGCCCATTCAAACAGTAAGCATTATCAGGTTGTCGAGTAGAATGTCATGGCTACAGCTAGACCTGCTCTATTATCTAATGCCTATAATCTAAATTCTAAAATAAAATATTTATTCAGTTCTGATCTTGTGCTAAGTATCCTTAAAATATGGGGGATACATGTTGTGCATATTTTTATTATGTAAGAACTAATTGTGTTGTAAATATTCATATTTTTGTCTGCCAGATGATGAATTGTCATTATCTCTTATTTTTCCTCTTTTAGGGGTAAATTCCGAGCAATGGGAGGAGTCTCTGTTGCTTAGACAGTGCCAAACACCACAAACACAATTGTATGTAATGCACAGAGAAACACAGCAGTGCATCGGTTTGACTAACCCAACTGTCCCCATTGCCTTCACTCTGAATGTAAAATCGAAGACACTCATCAAAGTATCATTCATATGCACTGCTCTCATTTCTCGCTTGCCATTAGTCTTCATAGTGAACGCTAATGCATTAAACATTTACTGTACTCTCTCTCTCTGCTGTTTCTCTTCTGGAGAGCACTAATGTTGTTTGTTGCTTCATACACTACATGTCCATTAATATTGTGGGCCTGGCTTATTTGCTGGCATGGCACAGTCCAGGGAAATATTCGGAAACATTAACTCGACACTGTTAATAATTCCCTCTTTCTTTTTAACCAGCCCGATCAGAAACACGCCTCGCTATCCTTCCCCTCATTATTCACTCATTCACTCTCACTCTCACTTGCTTTCTCACTGGCTCTCTTGTGTTTTTGGAGGCTTGCTCGCTCAAATATTTTTGCATTCACTCATTTGGGCAGCAGTACACAGGGGTGTGTGCTGTGCTGCAGTGTTACACTATCTCTTCTCCATTTTTTGTCTATTTCCTATCGATTTCCCTTATCCTTTGTTCTCTCTCTTTCTTTCTGTTCCTTCTTGTTTTCCTATCCCTTTATGGTCTCTTTTTGCTTGCATCCTCTTAGATAAAACTCAGTTTTTAACTCTCTCCATTTTGTCTCACTGGGGAATTAGTGAGGTGGGCCAAAAAAGTCTGAAATCCAGCAACAACCCAGCTTTCTGCCCTCAGAAACATTAAAATGCAAAAATAGCAGCAAGTTAAGATGACCCTGTCTCTTGCTACAGACCTACAGGACAGACGGTGAATGCTCCCTGTAACTTTCAGATAAGCAGAGAGGTCACTACAGCACTGTTTAAGCAGAGTTTTCAAACCAGTATGTTCATGGCTTCCACATTGAGCAGTGTATCATTATCAGTCGGCCTTACTCACCAGGCCACCTCAGCTGTTCTCCCTGACAGAATTATTTTTTAATGTAGCTGTTAAAAGTGATTTTACTTCCGCAAACTGACACAGGGCTGGTGGTCCAACCTTCCACTGCGCAGCATCAATGAACAAACAGGATCTACATGGAAGAGTCATCAGAAGGAAACCTTTTCTTTTTTGCACCTGTAGTTGTTTAAAAATTACCTGCAGTTTTTCTTTGTTATGGATCACATGAGTTTCATCAACATGATTATGGTTATTTGTAGCAATCCTGACTTCAATTCTAACTCTTTAGCTTGCTTTCTGTTGTTAAGTCCAATGAGGGTCAAACATGGCGTTGTCCTATAAGTGTTTATGTTAGCTGTTTCTCCAGAAAATATGGCTCGCGCTTGTGTCAATTCCTTACGAGGGCGCTATTCTCCTCAAAGAGGAATACATTTGAAGTTTAAGCTCCTCAAATTGCTGTGAGTACATTTTATCATGTTGCAGGATGTTAAATTAAAGGAGCTTAAAGTTGATGTTTTTGAGCTGAGTGTTTGTGAAGCAGGAGGTGCATTGGTGATCAATTTTTTATATCACGGAATAAGAATAAAAACTGATCTGAAAAAAAAAAAGATCAAAAAAAGAAGTGTCTTTTCAAAAGGGCCTTTGAACATCCAGGTTTGGCGAGTTCAAAGTTTATGCTGACCCTGGAGCACCAGCTCTGTTCTCTCTGAAGTTCTGAGGAGATGTGTAGAGTTTTAGATGTACCTGCTTTTGTATCATCAGTTTTACCTTACCTTATCAACAAATACTGGAGCTCTTTAGGGAAAAAAAAAGACTTCTTCAGATAGATTAATTCTTTTTTTTGCAATTATATTATGGCTACAAACTTGATACTCACTTGGCTTGGAACGGCAAATTTTGATTTAAAAGAAAAATAAAGTAAGTGAGAGGTTAAATTGTCACCGATGATACAGCTTTCATGTTTTCTTAGCAGACGCTTTTCAGGTTTAGAGTCTTCAGTAAATAATACTTACAGTACACATATTTACAAGAACACTTGCTTGAACTACTCCCTAAAGAAATGACTGATCACTATATTACTTCTCATGATTTGATCTTTTCTTCCAATGTATGTGTGGTGCTGTGTATGGTTTATTGCAACCATTTCTACTATACCAATAAAAGTACCTGTACCGGTAAAAACACACATTTTTTTCTTTCCCTTCAGTCCATCAGATCATTTGGGACTACAAGTAGAAACAATTAACTTAAACTGCTGGTTGGCTGGTGTTGCTCTGAACCCCACTGTTTGCAGTGCTGATTGATGGTGTTGACATATTGTTTTGAAAGTCTGTTAGGGAGATGTTTAATAACCCAGCGCGACTAATGATGTTGAACACGTATGGTATTATCATGCTTCAGCAACCTCAATTTTGTATGTGTTGTAGAGTATTTGTGTGCATGAATCTGTACCTGTGTGTATGTGTGTGTGCACAAGTGTGTGAAACATTAAGCTGTATGTCTGTACTTGTCTTTCTGTATGTGATTGTGTGTGTGCATGAGACAGAGTGTGCATATGTCGGTGCATGTGTGTTTACAGTCTGTCAGTAGTTTTTTGCCTTTTCATATCAGTACTTTTGTGTTTATGGGTGTGTATTTGTGTGTTTCTGTGTATACATTACTAACTCATTTTCAATGTCATCTGCTGAAATGGCCATGTTTGCATACATAAGCTCATCAGTTGACAGTGATAGTATTACTCACTCAGATTGGTTGCCGCAAAACACTGTCAAATATTAGGTTGGGAAGATACTTTGAATGCACAAAACCATGACAAAAACAACTGTCAACGATGATGAAATGCGGACTGCTTCTTCCACCCTTGCTTAGACTGTGAATACCAAGCCAATCACGTTTAATGTTGTTGCAGTGATATTTATTTGAGCACTTAAAAGGCAGGGGAAGGATAAATGGCACTTGCATAGACCGAAGTTATTGGGTAGTATGTCTTTTCCAAGGCTATTAGGACTTAATGTAGTGCTATTCAGAGCGAGGAGGGAAGGAATGGAAAGAGCAGTTGATGGACAGTGTAGAAGGTACTAGAAAGGAGGAGAAAGTGTGACTTCTGTGCAGTGGTAAAAAGAAAAAAACACAACTACAGTACATTTTTGTTGTACACAATTTGCTCTAGTTTTTGAGATATCATAAATATTGACAGTTTTGTGTTTGTGGCCGAAAAAAACTGTCAAACCCTGGCAAAACACTGGCATTGAATATGTCCACTCTAATCTACTCTAATACACATATATTATTATATCCAGTAGGCTTCTCATTGAATTATATTTTACCCATCTGTCTTTGGAAGTAAAAAATTAATTGAAGTGAAGTATTAGTTATACAGCTGATGTGGTATCATTCATTATTTTTTACTGACTTATCTACAGAATTATACATGCAACATGGATGCGCGGCTAATGAGGCAGACAGGTCACATGACTAGAGATGCCTTGCAATTATTAAAACAGTAACCTACAATCTAGGTAGCAAACAAAAAGAGAAACATTGATGTGGCCGTTGATCTGAATACATGTATTCAGATTTATACATGTTTTAATCACTCATATTATCATCACCATGATCATTTCTATTACCATTTTCAGGACTATTGCTATTGCTATTACTGCTGCCATGAATACCACAATTACCATCACCATAACTATTAAGCAAAGTTTCTCAGTTGTCATCTCCAGTAGCCTTAGCTGCATCACTGCAAACAGGATTCACAGTGTGACAGAGAGGTCAAAAAAGAAATGGTGGGCGTCTTTATTAGCCTCTTCTCGCCTGCTTTTCTCATTCTGGGCTTCCCTATTGATTTCCTAAGGGGATTCCACCTGCATTCAAAACTACTAATCCTAAATCCAGGGACACTCCACACCGTCATGCTTGAATCTGACTCCATGTCAGTGAGATAACCCCCTGGCACCAGGTGAAACCTTAGTGCTAGTCAGCTCACCCATTGACTTCAGATCAACAGATAACCCTCAAGCCAGATGAAATCCTAGCACTGCGTGCTACTAAGCCTCTCGCCCCAGTGCAGTGACCACACATGAGAACCACAGCTTGGCTTGGGCCCCATCCACATGCATTATTCACCCCAGAGAGCTACTTGTAGCTAAGCCATGGCCTCTGCAATTTCTGTCTCATATTACACAGGGGCTGAGGAAGATCTGGCACTCAATCTTTGCCCTCCGGTTTCAGTTTGGAGGGCAGACACTGAAGTCTTCTAAATATTTCTTCTCTATTAAGACCGTAAGGAGGCCTTTGAGGACTGCAGAGCAGCAAACGCAGGGGATATGATCTAAGGTTGGCAGGCAGAAATATTAAAGGAAAATAGTCTTCAAAAACTCAGAGACTAATATTATCCATCTGTGAAATGTCAGGAATTTTAAGAATTACTTGATTTTTGTGTACCCTTCCTCAGCTGACCTCATCTACTTTTATTTCAGTTAATGAAATAAAAGATTGATTCTAGTTAAATGAGGTTCACACCGATCAGCCAGAACATTAAAACCAGTTAACAGTTTTAAATTTGTGACTGATTTGTGTAATTACAGTAAATCAAGAATGTTTTTAGTTTCAAACTATAATGAAATGGAGACCTGCAGTATAGAACAGGAATTAGAGGACATTATATTGGTACCATGTGTGATAATTTTGGAGAATGTCTGCGTTTGATTGTATCATTTCCATTTTTCCTGTCGTGCTGTTACAGTAAACACTACCACCACTGCTGAGTCATGTGTCAGAGTCTACGTAAGCTGGCTATAGGTTATACCTCGATACCTCTGCCCCATGTATTATTCTGTTATTGTAAGCTAGGCCATGCCTGCCTTTTGTGTGCATACTGTAAAAAGTACGTCAGCTTGTCTCAAATGACCCTATCTCCTTAATTGCTTTACTGTCCTTCCCCTCCTTCACACTTAGTCTGCCCCACTTTGTAGTTTTTTTCCTCGTGTTGTTTGACACTAGAAACAAGGTCACTTTTGTGTAATTCATTTGTGAATATAATACAGCCGTTTGCCATTGGGACCACTGAAGTATTGAACCTATTAGACACAGTGAGAAAATAAATATTTGGACATTTTATGAACAGTTACAATCATCCATATGCGAAGGTACTTATAAAACTAAATAGGTTAGAGCAAAACCTCTGCATGGTTTAATCAGAAACCCTGTCTTTTCTAGTCAGTGTTATGGTTCCTTCTAAGTCCCCATTGGATTCCTGTACCGTCAGGAGGTAATGCAACATGGGTGCAGACCAAGAACTGTCTTCCAGTACAGGAGAAAAGAGTAAATTAGTAAAAGCTAAAAGTTGTTCAAGGCTGTGAACTGCCATCTTCAGGTCTCTCCACAGATGTTTCAATGGGGTTTAAGTCTGGCCTTGGGCTGAGCCACTCAAGGACAATCAGAGACTTGTCCTGAAGCTGCTCCAGTATTGTCTTGGCTGTATGCCTCAGGTCATTGTTGTGCTAAAGGTGAACTGTCATCCCAGTCTCAGGTTTTATTCACAGTTTTCACAGCAGGTTTCTTCAAGGACCTCTCTGTATTTGGCTGCATTTATCTTCCCTCAATTCTGACCAGTCTCCCTGCTGCTGAGAGCCACCCCCATAGCATGATGCTACTACATCCATGCTTTTGGGTGACGATGTGACAATGATCTGGTTTCTCCTGGTAATGGTTTAATAAAGGGATTTTAAAACCAACACCTCCATGCTTTACCATAGGTATGTATTAGCAAGGTGATAAGCAGTGATTAGTGTTGGCCAGACATAGTGTTTGAAGCTCTGCCCATACAGTTTAATTTTGTCTCATGAGAACAGAGAAATGCTGTTTGGCAAACTCCAAGTTGGCTGTCATATGCCATTTACTCAAGGTGGCTTCTGTCTAACTACTCTACCATAAAGACCTGATTGATGGAGTGTTGCTGAGACGGTCTTCCTTCTGTTAAGTTCCCCCCTCTTTGCAGAGGACTTCTGAAACCCTGTTAGAGTGACTGTTGGGTCCTTGGTCATCTCCCTGACCAAGGGCATTCTTGCCCTGTCACTCAGTTTGGCTGGATGTCCAACTCCACAAAGAGTCCTGGTGGTTCCAAGCTTCTTCCATTCCAGAAGTATTGACGCCACTGTGCTTTTGTGATCAATCAAAGCTTTATAAATGGTTTTATAACCTTGTACTGATCTATGCCTTGCCACATTTATACTGTGGAGATCTACAGAGAGTTCCTTGGATTTCATGGCTTGGTTTTTGTCCTGACATGCTGAGAATAGTGGGATCTTATATACACAAGTGTGTGCCTTTCTAAATGAAGACCAATCAATTCAGTTTGCCAAAGGTGGACTCAAGTCAAATTCTAGATACATCTCAAGGAAAATTTAAACAAACAGGATGAACCTGACACCAATTTTTTAGTGCACTTTGAAGGATCTTAATACTTCTGAGAATGAGAGATTTTAGTTTTTGATTTTTAATAAATTTGCAGAAGTTTCTAAAAACACGTCTTCACTTTCATTATGGGTTATTGAGTGTAAATTGATTGGCAAAAATGGCAATTTAGTCCATCTAAAAATTATTCTACAACACAAAAAAAGTGTGGAAAAAGGGAAGGAGTCTGAATACTTTCTGAAGCCACTGTATTTTTTTTAAAGCAGAGACAATTAAGGAGGGGTTAGAGGGTGAAGTGAAGAGCACAGATTAGTAGAGATGGGAGGAAAGCAGGAAATGAGGAATAAGGATAGAAGAAATTAGTTAAATAAGGTTAACTGAGACAAGTCTGTGGTAATGACAGAAGGAGAGGAAGGGAAAAATAAAAGCTGACCTACGACAGTCAGAAACCATATGATAGTGTAAGCAGTAGGGACACTGGTCAGGGTGAAACTCCACTTCAGCTCCTGTGCCTCTCCGCACTTCTCCTTTCCTGTCATTCCGACTTCCCTCCTTTGTTTCTCTGCTTCCACCCTTAAACGTCCCCCATCAACTAGTCTAATGAGGATGAGAGCTATGGTTCCTCTTAATTCCCCCCAACCAACCCCCCTGCCCACTTTAGTGTGTCTCACCGTTACACAAGGCTGCCCTTCCCCATCCATTTATAATCCTCAGATCCCCCGTTTTATTCTTCTCTTGTCTTCCCTCCCTTCCCAGCCTCTGCACTCCTCCTCTCACCTCTCCTCTCTTTTTTTGCTTCATCTTTCCACACACACGCACCTTTTTGTTCCTCCTACTCTGTTTTCCCTCCTTGTCCCCATCTCCATAGTTCTTCACATTGGCCATGCCTGACTGAAGGGATAGTTCACAAAAAATACCAGGAAAAAAGCAAAGGAAAAAACACTTATCTTTCTGTTGTCTACTTCATGCTTGACATGTTTTATTATTGGAAACGTGTCAAGTTTAGTATTGGAATCTTAACCCGTGTAGAAAGTTGATTTTCAGTCAGTTTTTATTAGATGATTGAAATGCCGCTGCAGTAGTTTGGGCAATCTTTTTAGCCAGGATATTCCTTCATGAAGGATAAATGAAAGTTTGCCTCTTAAAATTGTGCCACATACATATAGATAAATAATGAAAAGTATTAATGATCATTATGATTCGTGAAATATTCCAATCCAAGACTCTTTTGGAGCTAAAATGGCAGTATTTTAAATTTTTAGCCATACTAGTGGCGATTTTGGTCAGTTAGTCAGTCACTCTACCACTTCTGTTAAGACTTAAATATCTGAACAACAACTGGATGAATTATGAAAAATTTGTACATTCATGGTCCCCAGAGGATATGTCCTATTGCCTTTTAATGTTTTTTTTTGACATTTTTGGTTTTAAGTTACATACCTTGAAAAGTAGTAATATTTATATCTGCAAAGCTAATGGCATGCGTATCAGCCTCAGCTGCACTTTGTGTTTCGTGCTAATTAGCCAATCTCTAACTCTCTCTCTTGAATGGTAACAAACATAATGGAGCTTAACTGATCATTAACTGTCATATAACACAACAGAAAGTGAGATTCGGAGGTGTAGTCATTGTCACATTTATACATCTGCTCCTCTTTTATTTCTCCTCTGCTAAATACATGACAAATAGACTGCTGGCATTTTGTGCTGTTGGACTGACAGAGTATTGATTGGCATCTCACATTTGATAATACACAACAAAGTTTTGAATACAGCATTAGCACTGATGCTTACTTACCATGTACCTGAGAGCTGTGTCACAACCCTCGGATGATGAATGGACCTGGACAGACTATCTAATCCATCGTGAATAGAGCCAGTCAAATAAACCATACAGGGAAAAAGGTGCCAGGAGCAGCTGGCACAGAGCTGTGTGCTGGATAGAAGATGAAAGCAAACCGATTTCTCTGCATGATGTAATATAAAAGCAAAGGCCTCATGGTTTATTATTCACACCAAACAAACAGTTTTTCACCAAAGAGCTTCTGAGGTCAATATATCATGTGAGAGATCTTTTTATCTTTGGAAATTAAATGTTTAGTACTGTGATGCTTGTTTAACTTATGAGATTCAGTCCACATACATCCGTCTACATACAGTGCATTTTGTGCAAACTGAAGCAAACAAAGTGTATACATGCACACCTAGATTCCCTGCTGTAAATAACGAGAAAAGTACATTATTACACATTTGTAGGTGCTAACATTATTTTAGTTAATGCTGGTTGTCAGCACAGTACAGCTGGTGTCATAGGTTGCTGTATTACATTTTGTGTGTGTGAGTGTGAGTGTGATTGTGAGTGTGTGTGTGTGTGTGTGTGTGTGTGTGTGTGTGTGTGTGTGTGTGTGTGTGTGTGTGTGTGTGTATATAGTCCCGTTAATGAACTTGGCTCACTCCTTTCTTGACTGGCTATTCCTGCTGCCTCCTTGAGTACATGACTGACTGGTCTCTCTGTCTTCTCTCTCTCTCTCTAACTCTCTCTCCAGCTTTCTGTCACCATCACACCTACAGTACCTGTTTTTTCTATAAACAGTCACAATAATGGAGTGTGCGTGTGTGTGTGTGTGCTAGGGGGGTGGGCTGTGTAGCAAGGTGGAACTTTAATTTTAGTTAATTAGTTAACACTTTCTCACTCGCACTCTCTCTCTCTCCCTCTCCCTCTGTCTCTCTGTGAAGTGCTCCATGACACACTCTTTCTGTGGCTCTCAGACCCTGTAATTAAGAGAACCTTTATAAGTACTATTTCTTAAGATGTTTCTCTTTTAATTGTTGTTGTTGGATTACACCAATTCCTGTCTCCTTTCTCTTTTCTCTGTATATCTTTTTTTTTCATTCACTGAAGAAAATGCAATTAAATTAATCAGTAGGAAGTTACAGATCTCAAAATTATAACAACTAATTATGATATAATTTACAGATAATTGTGGAATATTAGGTCTTAATTATGAGGTATAGAAGTCATAATTATGAAAAAATATCTTCAGTGAATGCCATGTGCTTTCCATCAAGGAAAAATGTTTTCTATTAAGGGAAAAATGTTGTAACTGCTTCTCTAGTGTAATGTTATTAAGATGTTTTTTGTCCTCCATCTAAAGACAAGTGTCTTATTTAATGGAAAACAATAACTCAAACATGAATTGAATGATGATGGTGAATCAACTGTCTTGCTCTGTCCCTCTCTTTTTGTCTCACTCACATATGCACACACACACATAGATACAAAGACAGACACACACACACACGGACACACACACAGACACTGCCGGCTGCTTGCACTTTCTCCATCTGTTTGTCACACACTGTCCCCTGGCCACTCCTTAATCTATTTTAGATTACGACTATTTTAGATTAGGACCAGACTTTAACCTAACATACACATGTACACACACGTTCACACACACGCTCCTCACTCTAGTAGGAGAAATTATACACACACTGGCTACATGTCACTGAGCCCCAGTCTAGAGTGATGATGTTTATTCTGTCTCTCACACACATCATCTCACACACCTCATTTGGAATGAACACACTTTGACAGATAATTCCATCCCTGGCCACTGTGTCCCATGGCAGTCATTAAGCCTGGCTTTCCCAAACAACTGAATTTGTTTTGGAGCAGTAGTGTAGCAGAGTTGTATGTAATCATTTGTTGCTGTCTAATCTGCTACATAGAGAAAAGTCAAATCAATCTATATATGAGCTTCAATTGGTATGTTCAATTAGTCTGTTTGACGGTAAAAACACATTCTGCACTAATATAATTTACCACAGAATAATGGGTCACATTAGCAATAGAAAATGATGATTAAGTAAGAAAGTAACTACCTGAATATATGTTTTACAGTCTGGAGACACAGTAACGTAATGTTAACAGCAATGAAGGAAATCCAGTACAGGATTCTTTCAGAAAATGTGCTCTTCAGAATTTATGTTATTCACCCCCAAACCCCAAAAAAGCTAGGTCAAAACCTAGTATATGGATGAACCACCCTTTAACTGTTTGCTTCTCTCCTTCTCTCTGCGCTGCTAAAATTCTGATTTTATAACCGTGATGTCATCTTACAAAATCACAGCACACATAAAATAAGGACAACGGGTGTGCTGTGATTTTGGATATATCTACTTGTAAAATTATCAATCAGAGAGAAAGTTAGAAGATCATTCAAGTCTATGTCAACTGCCATGTGGTCAATTGAATGAGACACATAGAGAGGTGTGCCTGTGGAGGTAAAGCCCAGCCTTGCGCTTGCGAATATTTAGTAAAATGTCCAAAGTTACTGAACAACAACACCAAAAAAAATGCTGTCATATAGTGAAATAAAAAATAAAGTCATATACTGTACGCTCGACACAATTATTGGCACGCTTTTGATGAATTTAAATTAGTTCCTCAAACATAATAAAAAAAAAAATCCTCACCTGTGCTTAATTTTCAGTGTTCACATGACCTGAATTAACCAATGAATGATGGTTTTACTGGATAAAAAGGGGTTGATTGTTTCCAGTCTCTTTTTTTGCAATAGTGATGACCACAGAGCTGTCTGAGAGCATCAGAAATGCTATTATCAAAAAACGTAACAAT
This sequence comes from Xiphias gladius, assembly GCF_016859285.1. Taxonomy (NCBI): domain Eukaryota; kingdom Metazoa; phylum Chordata; class Actinopteri; order Istiophoriformes; family Xiphiidae; genus Xiphias; species Xiphias gladius. The sequence continues at coordinate 4,178,914 of NC_053404.1, forward strand.
TCCAAAGGCTACAATGCAGTCGCCAAAGATCTTGAGATCCCTGTATCATCAGTTCGTAATGTTATCAAGAAGTTTCACAGTCACAAAACTGTTCAGAGGCTTCCAGGACACAGTGCTTAGCAGCAACTCAATGAAATGAAGCCTATAAGGAAAAGATAAGCCTACCTATGGTAAAACATGGAGGAGGTTCTATCATTCTGTGGGGCTGCTTTGCTGCTTCTGGTACTGGAGGCATTGTATTTATCAAAGGAATGATGAAATCAGAAGATTACCAAAGCATTTTAGAGTGAAATGTGTTACCCAGTGTCAGAAAACTAGGTTTGAATTGAAGGTCTTGGTTCTTTCAGCAGGACAGCATCCCAAAGAAAACATCCAGCTGCACAAAAGAGTGCAGAGGGTGTTTTAAACTGGCCAGTAATGACTACTGATTTAAATCCCATTGAAAACCTTTGGAGAGAGCTGAAATCTTCACTATTATGCAAGTGTTGTTTTTTTATTTTATTTTGTTAAGTAACTTTGGACAATTTATTAAAATATTTTAATCATACAAAATAGGTTAATTTGCATTTATTTCTGAAGATATTCCAAATTCTTTACTTAAAATTCAGGGGTGCCTATAATTTCAACCCGGATTTTAGATTTGTTGCTAGGTGCTTTTGTGAAGAAAAGTCACTAAAGGGGATGTGAAAAGTAAATAAATCTAGGAACAAAGTTGCTAAGATGGCAACACTGCATGTATATCCCCCCTTGATGACACAATAGAAATTCTTTGTGCCAATTCATTTTGAAGGAGCAACGGCCATTGGGGAAACTCCAAAACTTGGCCGGCTTACCAATGGTGTAACCTCAGTGCTTGCTCGCTCGTTAGCTGTTATCTGCAGTCGTTATCTGCATTGTGAATATAAAAGATACACATTTATGGCCAAACTTATTCATGAAAATTCCCTATGATGTTCATTTCTGCTTCGGAGTCCCTCAAGACCTGAGATAATGTTCAGTATGTATTCATAAGGCTGGTCTTCATGTACTTATTTTGAGTTCTACAGATGGCAGGAGAGGCACTCAGACTTCTTATGGACTCCCAAGATTTTCATGGAGCTGCTGTTTCTGTGTATGTGTGTGTGAGTGTGTGTGAGTCTTGCCCTCCTGAGTTTGCAGCTGACGGGAGAATGTCTGGCAGTGTGCTAATCCGGCTCTCATGCTCTTGCTCAGATAGTATCAGGCTTTGGGGAGCAGAGGGGAAACACTTGATCGATCCCTCTGCCTGCTAGACCACGTGAGAGGTCAGCCATGTCACATGTCAAGGTGCCTGGAGCATAAATAATCACATATAAACACAAATATACACTTGAGGAACACTGAGTGCATACCAAAGTGCAAGAATACCATGTACATTCACACACAAGCATGCGCCCACTTCTATGCAAACTTAGACAGAGGACACACACACTGCATTACACCCTCATTCCTTTAAGCGGTCCATCTAATATGATCAGTTCATCTAATAGCAATGAATCAAGCCCTTAATAAAAACTTTCTGCAGCCTTTGTTCCTGCACTTAAATCTTCTGTTTCATTACAATAGCAGTGAATGAAACCCATGTCAAGGATGCAACTTTTATCAGAATTTTAAATGTATTGAAGACATGTGTTTTGGTTTCATGGTCATGCCCCTCCATGTGCTCCAGTACCCACAATTAAACACTCCAACACCTTTTTCTTCCTTCTCACTAATCTTTTACTCTTCTCAAATAAAGGCTGGCGGTCTGCCAAGCTTTACTCTACAAAGAGTGTGAAACCAGAAAAGTCCAAGGAGCAGGACACCTTCAACTTCCTCAGAGGAAGAGGTTAATGTGACCATCAGTGCTCCTCCTGTGGGAGATGTCCCATTAGAAAAAGGAGGATCAAAAGACACACACATACATTGTGTATGTGACTATTGACCTTAGGTTGGCCTACTGTTGTCTGGTTAAGCAGTTTAATGATGAGGCACTATGTTCACATGGTGGTAATGACGTTAAGATCAGGGCACCTGAGGCCCCATGCACACTGGGGATCTTGTTGAAATGTAATCAAAGTATGCACACTTGCAGAGACATGAATTCACATTTGTGCATGCAACTAACATAAGAGATGGCGTGAGAGAGAGTGCCTTGTGTCACTCCTAATCACAGACATTGCTGATGGCAGCCCATGCAGAGGCGGTATCAGGTATCTGTGTGTGTGTGTGTGTGTGTGTGTGTGTGTGTGTGTGTGTGTGTGTGTGTGTGTGTGTGTGTGTGTGTGTGTGTGTGTGTGTGTGTGTGTGTGTGTGTGTGTGTGTGTGTGTACATTATAGCAGCCAGATGTTCCTGTATGTTTGATATATCTGTGTACATGTGCATGTGTTCGTAAAGCCACTGTCAGCCCTCAGGTCCTGTAGAGCCTGCATTTATCCAACTGTGGCAGATCGTCAGCCGGCATCTGCTAACGGCAGGCCTGGTTATAATTAGGAAGGCCATTAACACTCCTTCATTATTCAGTCTATCTGAATTTATGTTCCTTCCTGTGACCCCCCCCCCCGTATCTCTGTTGCAGTCTAGCCTAATCTTTCTTGCTCGCTTTCTTTCTCGTTTGCATTTTTAACACACAACTGTTCCAGTGTCTGCTCAGTGGCCAACAATGGAATACTGTGTTTGTGCATCACAACAGGCAGATGTGAATGTGTGATAGTGTGCATGTGAAGCAGGTTGCTGCTGGAAAGGAGCAGGCATGTTAAGACACCCTTGTCTGGATCAACAAAGGTTAAAATGAATGAAATACTCCATCTGCTCTGGGTTTTCTTGGATTTAATTGGGAGCCTTTGGGTGTCTCATCCTCACTGAGGAGCTTGATGGGAGGTGGACATTGTAAAATCCTCCTTCTAATTTTTCATGCTGTCCTTCCTAACTCTTTATCTCTTTACCTTTTGTGCAGGTCTTATTTGCTGTTCCTGTGGTTCTGCTTCTCCTTGACTCTACCACTTTCCTACAGCCTTCTACCTTGTTCTCACTCTGCCTTGATTTCTACATCCTTTCTCTCCTTTTTATAGTCCTGGTTTCTGCCTCCTGTCCTTCATAGAAAGCTGTTTTCTCCTCCATCCCTTCTGTCACACCCGCCTGCCCTACCTCTTTTCCACTCTTTTCTCAGTTCTTTCTTCATTGGTCTCCTCCTCTCTCCCTGATTATCAGTGTGTCTTGCTTATATTTTTTCTCATTTGCATCTGTTTCTCTTTTACTCTCTCTTTCCCACTTTTTCTTTCAGAGCCTTTCTTGTTCTCTTCCATTTCTTCTGACTTCCATCTCCTAATGTAAACCCCTGACTGGTTCCACTTAGTTTATTGTTTTGCCTGGAATGATTCATTTATTTAACAATGCAGTGTGTGTGCGCGAGCCTCGAGGCCACCAGTTTAATTGATGATAATGGATGCTGTTATGTTGCAAATGAAGCAACAAGCAGCTGAAAGGCTAAATTGTATTGCACCTTCCTGCTGCTGACAGTAGGTTATCTATCTACCCTTTCACTCAGTCTCCCTCTTCTTCTGAACTTTCATATTTCATATTTCTCCACTTTAATTCTGGCCAAATCAATAATTATTATATTATTATCTTTGTCTGCCTTCCTTTTTTCCCCGTTACTTAAGTGGTTATGTTGCTATCTTTTCCATGTCCACCTTTTTAAGACTAAATCATATAAAAATAGAAGAAAAGTAACAAAAGAAACTGCACAAAATAACCACAAATATTTGTTTAGTGTTTATGAAGGCCTCTCTGTTTAAAATGTTGCCAAAACTAAAATGCATGATACATTTAAGATAATTCCCACTTCCGCTTCTCTAATCAAGTAGGTTGATCTTTTTTTTTCATTTTTGTTGTTGTACCTGTACTATGGGTCTGACATTATGTCAAATCATACAAAACATTATGCTTAGGACTCTTACCAGTTGCATTTCTTGCATCTACATGACCAGGTTGAACCTGCCAAGCTGCCCCAGCAAAAGCAAGTGAGGTTAGATTTAAACAATTGATGGGCGTTTCTAAGTATCCCCTTTGAAGCCTGGTAATCCTCAATCAAAGCAGTTGCTGGCAGAAGGGTCAACACAATAGGTCGTGTCAACAGAAACACTAGATGATGTGCCAATTTAGTGCCTGGTTGCTGCACTGAGAGTCCCTATATGTACAGTGTTAATTAGGACAATTTTTAATTCACAGTTACAGGAATGTTCATAATGTTATCTGATGTATGTTGGAACAGAAGAAATGAGATTGCATTGTGGATGGCAAGATGGGAAAGGTTTAATCTCACTGTTTTATTCAGAGGCCTCTTGTGGGGCACCGTTTGGCTTGGATCGGTCCTGAACAGACTCACAGCTGTATTTCTAACACGGTATAGGTTGGACTAATTGTGTGTTTACACCGTAGCCTTGTTTTACATGGTTACAACCAGATAATGTGTGCTGGATACTGGATAGGTTCCCTGGTGCTGACGAGCTGATTTGTTCATTGCATGTGGGACATTGTTAAAAGCTGTATCTGCAGACCTTGATCAGAGATTATCCAGGGCAAGCACAGATTCCTTAGCCACTTAGTACTATATAGACCTGATTACATAACAGCTTAGAATACTATCTTATCGGCTGTCTACTTGATCTGTACATTGTATCTCTTTTAAAGAGAATACAGCAACATTAGGCCACTTGGTTTACTAGTTAAAAACATAACTGCTAGTAAATTTATCTTTTCATTTTTAAACTTTTTAGGAACCCCTGTAAGAAAGTGATAGCTATGTGGAAACCCCAGATGAATGATTTTTTACAGTCACATTTTCTACATATACATTTACTCATTTGGCAGACGCTGCTGTCCAAAGCGACTTAGTGAGGGACAACACTAAAGCTTCACTACAGTAGGAGATCTAGATCTATTGAAAAGACAAAGTGCAAGGAGATCAGGTAAAGAAGTGCACCAAAAGTGCGCAGTAAGTGCTAGTTAATTTTGTTTGGGCAAGCCTATGGGTTTCTAAAATCTCTGTATTTCATGCTAAAAAAACACGATTAAAAGTTTATCTGCGGAAATGTTTTCTTACCTATGCTAGAAATCATTTTACGGATCCAAGAGTGTTCTAACTCCCATGTTGAGCACCACTGGTTAACGTACAACTGTTGTGTCCTCCATTCATAAAAAGATTTATACACAATATAAATCATTATATCGTCTCTATTTCTGCAGTGCATAACAAAAACACAACTTCCTCTGGACAATATCTTTTTAAATTGAGTGTGGCTTGGCTCATCACGGCTGTGAACTGGGTTGGGCTGTGTAGGTTTAGATTCAGGTCAGTGAAAGACAGATAGGAAGTTTGTGTTTGTGTGATTGGTGTGTTTCATCTTGTAACTGTGCTAGTATACTGGTGTGTATACATGTACACACAGACATGAGACTGACTTTCTGATTGGCTTGCATTTAATATGGCTCTCACCAGGGCTCAATAGACACCCTGCTTAATTCATAGGATGCAGAGCCATTTCATTCATTCTTCATGCCAGCTTTCCAATACATCTCAGTGCAATGGTTCCATAGTGCAGCCCAGAGGGTAGGGGTTTGTGTGCCAGAGGTCATCCATCAAAGACACTGGACAGCCTCACTCGGCAACAGGAATAACGTTTGATTCGGTTGCAGCGAGTTGTCACGTCTCCCTCTTGTTTGTTTTAATGTGCCATTTATTTTGTTTTCCCCCTCACTCCTCTCTCTCCATCTCTCATGCTTCCTGGCCCACTACCATGGGAATTTTGTATCCCAAATATGCACACACACACAAACACACCTCATGTTTTAAATACATACAAGATTATTCTCTTTCTAACCGCCTGTCCTTCACACTCACTGCATGCTATCGCACTCATGCACTCTGTGTGTGATAGCATGTCGTGAGTGTATGCACTGGATGCTCATACTCACACAAATTAATAGATCAGAATGACAGAGGCCTCAGCCGTCCAGTCTGCCATTCAGTCTAACTGTCTGTCAACCTTTCTCTCACCAGCAGCCTGCTGTGATGTTAATACCTTTGTAATAAACATAGACTGATACCTTGACCAACTCTAAATCTGGCCCTTTTTAATCCATGGATACAGAATCAATCAGCAGCAGGTGACAGCAGACAAACATACGACGTAGCAAGTGTTGTTTGTCTATATAAATAAGATCTGACATCGTAGTTATATAGGTATATATTATGTGTGCATTATCTGCTTGTTATTTAACTGCTATCTTGGAGGCTGACTGTTGGCTTAGAGGATGGAGAATCTAGACTGTACTGCCCTGCACAAGTTAGGACAATATTGGGTGAAATGATTGATTTTTATTCATCTCTTCCACTAGTCAGTTTTAATTAAGATGTGCTTTAAACGATAATACTCCAGCAATGTTGATAACCTATTGAATTCCAGAAACTCAGTTTATTCAATCAAATAGTGTGAACACAAACAGCAAAGTTTTGTTTTCCTTTAGGTGGTAACACTGTTTAGTCATTTTTTGGATTTCACTCCACCCATTCTCCCTGTTGGCTTCTTCAGCTGTTGTGATGTTTTTGCTGGACTTGTGAAAACTTTAATAAGATCCAGAGGGAACAAAAGCAATGACTGAAACAAAGGAAGAAAATATGGTCTGTAGAAAAGAAATGTTGTGTAAATTTTTTACAAGTGTGTTTGTTAGTGTTTGCCATTACCATTGTTCTTTTTGTGTAATGTGTAAAGTTACAGTATTACCCTTATCGTTTTAGTGATCAAACCTTTCATTATCCCTTTCCCTTTGGCTCACACACACACACACACACACACACACACACACACACACACACACACACACACACACACACACACACACACACGTATTGAGTCCAATCTGTGATTTAGTTGATATTGGTTGAAGTTCTCCTGAAATATGTGCTGGTTTGTAGATTATATTGGTGCTGATTTGGGGTATGCATGAAGAGGTAGCTGCCGCTGCATTTATTGTCAGACAACAATTGCTTTGAAAGTCTTTATGATACAGTTCATTATCCATATATGGGTGTTTTCTTAGCTCAGATTCATCTTGGGACTATTTACAATTCTGTGCTTTGCGGATACACTGATAATGGCTAAAAGACTAAACAGACCCAGACAAATGCAGATAGGCTTGCAGGCACAGAAACACAAACAGTGTATCTTAAGAAGGAGAAACAGACATTAATCTATGTCTATTTTAAGCAAAGAGTGGAAAATAAAAATGTCAAAGTGATGGAAAGTGTGATTCAGAGTTGTTGGAGCTGTCTTAAAGTTGCTCAACAGAAAGAACAAATCTTTCATTTGATCTATTTTATGTTAGTCAGCGGCTTAATATATGTAAGAGTGATGACCAAGACATTAAGTTATTGTTTCTACATTAATCCTTTATTTATCTGACTAAGATTTATTAAATACAAATAAAGTCCTCAAAAATTGCACAGAATTGTACCAGACAGCTCACAATCCAGAACTGATTCTTTGTTGGAAAGCTTAGAAATGACACATATTTGATAGTTGTTGAAAACGTTTTTCCATATTAAAACTGGGTCCAGTTGTGATCTATTCTTCATGTCATGACTATTTCATCAGTATCAAATAGGTGAATAAACAGTCAATAAACATGTTAATTTACATCTCAATGTAAACTTTCGGCAACGGGAATAAATGCAGCCTACAGTCTGTTCTCCCAGCTTTTCCAATTGAAGACAAAATCTTGAATATTGCACCACAGAAAATTTATTAAATGCGAATCCCCAAAATGAGACAATCTTTTATGAACAGGCCAAATGTATTCCAAAAAACCTGTTGAATAGTGTTTAAAAAACAGTCAGATAGACAGTTTTGCTGACAAGTATCCTTCCAACCTGACCGGACTTTCTGTACACAGAATGATCTAGCAAAATGGGATGAACAAATTGAACAGGCTGAAACTTCAACTGTACACCAGTGCAGCAGGCAAGGAGTAATTGATTATAATATGGCTCTGAAGCCCTTGAGCACCTCTGGCCCTGGGTGTGGTGCATTGACAGGGTTTTTGATTGTTTGTTGATGGAGTTGATATAGAAAGTGATGTGTCACAGCAGTAAAGGGCCTCATTATAACTGCCCTGATGAGCTGGTGTGTTCAATGCTGAAGACAGCTTGAGCCTTCTCTTCTTTTTCTCATCAGCTCTCAGCTATTATCTTGTGAGTGATCTAATCACTAGAGATGAGCTGTACTCTCTGCTAAATTCCCAGCTCTTTTCTGGTCCAGTAGCTCTTATGTCCCACCCCATTAGTGGCCGACCAGCGGGCTGTTTCCTCTGGATCTGATTGAGGTTGTGGTTTTGGTTGTGGATTTATTGGTATTGCTCCAGGGCCAATGGGCTGCATCTGGCTATTGGCACACTGTCACTGTGCAAAGTGGACTCTCCTGTAGGATCTTTCTGCCTTCTTAAATGAAAACTGTGGCTCTGACCTCTCTGGAGGCAGGGAAGGTGGGTAGGAGGGAGAGTGCAACAGGAATGGGGAATGGCTCAGTTTCAAAGTTTTACCAGCTTTTATAGTGCAATTAAGAGCTTACAAATGAATTTATTTTGTTATTCCTGCTTGCTCTTTCCAGATGATATAATAGACAGAGCAAGTTAGTTTGAATGTTTCATTGAAATGTGATCTGTAAGAAGACAGGCGTGAAAACACCAGAGATGCTGCAAAAATAATTAATTCAGGTATTAACACTTTATGCTGTGCACATAGCAGTATATGAGAAAACCTATTGTAAAGTCTTCACAGATATTATTCTCATTAATAAATCACATTGAGATCAACAATGGAACGAGGCGTGGTGATACAGTACATGTAATGGCTAAGGCAACTCATGCTGTCTTGTCACATAACCATCCATTCCATATATCAAGAAGCCATTCAAATACACTATGTCCATGACAAAATGAGGATGGATGTATGATATACTTCCTGCTCAGCTTCTTACTTCAGTGTTTACCCTAAACTAACTATGAGTACCTTCAGTTTTTTAGTGCATCATAATTTACCTTTATTTCTATACATTTTTTCTTTCTCAGTGCTTTTCCTTATTCTCTTCTCCACCTCATTATTCTTGACTTAAATGTCAGCCTCTTCTCTCTTGCTCTTCCTCTTCATAGTCTGTCCTTCTGTCAGCCAGTCTCTCTCTCTCCCCACATTCTCCCTCCCTATCACAGCCTCTTTCCTCTCCCCTCTCTCTCCTTCTGTTCTTATTAGCTGAGGGCTCGTCAGCTCAGTTTCGGTTACAGGTCTACTCTTCCCTGTCCTAACCCTGATTTACAGCTCCTTAAAATTTAACAGCTAATGAATCTTTCAGGCGTTAGTGAATCTCCTGTTGGTTTTTTGTCGCTCTGACCTTGGTTAGGATACAATTTTGGGTTGGCAAACTAGGTGATGCGAGCTCTATTTGCAGGATGGCCGCATCCTTTGATGAAGGTTTTCCATTGGCATTAAGTATGGGGATAAAGTTTGCTCTTTGGTTTTAATAACTGGGAATTTGAAAAGCTGTTTTGCCACCCATTCTCTCACTTTAATCCAACAAAAAGTGTTACCAAGATTGAGTTAGTTAATAGAAGGAATATTTTAATGAACAGAAAAATGTGTACAGTGTGTATATACAGCTTTTATTTTCATGATTTTATGTCTGCATGAGGGAATTATGAGTATGTAGACAAGAAGGTAGCCAGCATGTGTGTTATGATGTGTTTTTCTGAATTGCCTCTTCCCTCTCCTCCATGGACACATTAAAACTTTACAGAGCTTTCGATACAAACTTGAAAAGCCTGCTCTCCAATTTGCTCTACTCCTTTTGGTATCTTTGAAGTGCCACTGTTGTTTCCAATTGTGTCGTAGATGTTTAAATTGCATTGATAGATGACATGACTGTCTTATTGCCTGGTGTGACATTGGCTGTACCGGTGTGATTTTCCTGATAATGAGACGTGTGTCATTGCCAGCAGCTCCACACAGGACTGCCACCAAAACCACAGAGCGATCGTATAGGCTCACTGAGTCACCAGCTAATTTAAACTTCTGTTTTTAGGTGATCAGCGTTGGTGGTGTCTTCTGTTTTTCATGACAAATAGCAAAAGGAAAAAGAGGGTGTGATAATGGAGTGTTTGTTCTATGGTTTAATTAACACTAAATGCAGCAAGCATCATGGTGTCAATATCCACCCATCTATTGTTACTGAATAAGCCATTCAGTCATGTGTGTACTGTACATTATTAATATATTTAACCAAATCAGTATACCTGCTCCACCCACTGTCATGGAAATCATTCCTCTGAGATCCAAGTTTAATAAATGATACAGTGGATTTGTTCAAAGATCTTTGGCAAACAGAAGGTATTTACATGAAATGGACTCGTATGTTTTGCTGGTACTTCTGCGCCTGTGAACCTAAGCCCTGTTTTTGTTGGAGACTATATGACATCATTGCTTAAGCACCATTTGTTGTGAGTGCATGTAATAGAATCTGGCTCAATACATAGCATCTGTGCAAATAAATCTCGGCTGACATAGCAGCTCTGGTGAGTGTGTTTGGACAGAGACAGGTAATTGAATGAACTGTGGGCTCATATTAGTATCTCAACCAATATGCTGAGATGGCTCCCATCCAGAGACAGGGTGATCATTTATTACATAGTGTAAGGGGAAACATTGAGTTATTGATGCTTGTGGATCCTATGCCATTACTGCATGACTTGTCTGTCCGGCGAAGTCTTTATAACTCCAATGGGTTGTGGAAATGCTTTTGATTCTTCAAGTGATTAAATGCCAAAATTAAACTCAAACCTACTTTTACTGTGATTGGTTTGTTGTGTAAAACACAAGGACTTGATTTTGGAAGTGAAAAGAAGTAAATGCCATAACCCTGTAGGACACATTAAAAATTTGCCCTTTTTTCAAATTTTAATGTACTGCTGCTTTTTATTTCATGAACTTAAAAAATAGGACAAAATTAAACTGTAAGTGGGGCATGTGCAAAAGTTTCGGTGCCCTGTTAAGTCAGTACTTAGTAACACCCACTTTGGTAGATATCACAGCTTATCTTTTGATTCTTGATTTAGGATTTTTAATACATTCTTCCTGCAGATGACTTCAAGTTCGGAAGTATTTTTAGCTTGTTTTACACACACAGCATGTTTAAGATCTACCTACAAATTTCCAATGATGTTCAAGTTGGGGGACTGTGATGGCCATTCCAGCAGCTTCAGATTGCATTTCTTGATGAAGTTCATTGTGGATTTTGAGGTCTGCTTTGGATCATAGTCCTTGTGTTGTCTTTCTTGACTGCATGACATTTGCATCCAGAATATGGCTAATGTGGTCTCTTCCCGTAGTTCCAGTTTAAAAGTCTAGCAGCAGTATTTTGGATTAATTGCAGATCATTTTGTGCTCTTTTGTTTAGTTCAGAATATAGAGAGTTGCAGCAATCCAGACGGAATGACATCAGTTCACGAAAAAATTTCTCCAGTTCAGAAGCAGACAGAAAAACTTAGATTTTAGAGATACTGCTCGACTGATAAAAACAAGACGAATTTTCCACACCAATTATTAACAGTTGGCAAGGTATCTTCTCAATAAATGCTGCGCCATTTTTTCTCCAAACAGACCTTTGGTGATTGTGGCTAAAGAGTTCAATTTTAACTTCATCTGTCCATAGCACTTGTTTCCAAAATTACTGGCTTATCCAGTTGTTGATTTGCAGACTTCATACTCTTGTGTTGAGGTCACAGGTAAGGTTTCCTTCTAATGACTCTTCCATGTTTACCCTGTTTATACATCAACGCTGCACAGTGGAAGGGTGAACCACCACTCCTGTGTCAGCTAAACCTTCCTGCAGGTCCTTTGCAGTCAAATGGGGGTTTTGCTCCGCCTTCCTGCCCAGATCTGCAGTTTTATCTCAAAATTTTCTTCATTTTCAGATCTTCAGTCATTTGCTTAGAGAAGCCCATGATTGTTGAGTGTTACTGCAAAGGTTGAAGAGAAAGAAAATGTATTAGCTCTGGAATTGTTATCAGCTGATTATTCCTAATGATAATTCTCAATGAGTCTTACAAGTCCTATGAGTCATTCAAGGTAGAGCTGGGTGCGATATGGCCAAAAATATTATCACACTATTTTTTTCATATTGATTGATATTGATAATCAATATATACATTTAGTACCATTAATTAGGAAGTAAAAACTTTAAACATGTATGTTAGACCTCAAGGATACATGCAATGTGTTATAGTGAGTAACTGGATATAAACATTCTTTGTTTACAAGAAAACACCTTACCTTTTTAATTTGAATTTCAAGAGGCATATTCACATTAAGATTGAATCCTACATAAATAGCAAGGTTTGTTGTGGTTTAAACAATTTATTTTTTTAATCAACAATTTGATATTCTCTGCAGCCAACTTGGTACAACATTTTTGCTTATTACCTCCACCAAGGAGGTTATGTGATTACCCATATCTGTTACTGAACTACTGAACCAATATACACTGAACTTGGTTGAGTTCGGTGTATATTGGTTCATTTAATCGGTTCTTTAATTGGAAGAACCCATTAAATTTTGGGGCAGATTCGGATCATTTACTAAGAATTGTTTTTTTTACCTCTGAAGTTACTTAGTATTAGGCTTGGTGGAGGTCTGCGCTCTACTGAGCGTAAAAATGTTTTCGTCAACCACTTTCCTTAGTTTTTAAAACCTGATTTTTCCACTGTTTTGGATTGGTATCATGTATTTCACTATAAAATATGAAATTGTACTTGCCATGTACCTGCTATTTTTGAGCTCTTTTCAAAATAGCTCAAAAAGCCCTGCTGCTTGGGCTTGAACTTACGTTACCCTAAGAGTATTTGGGTGCTAGTGATGGCAGTTTGGGAGCGCAGTTTTTGGCTTTTTTGTATAATTATTTTTAAATGGATATTACTTCACTATTCATCCAGTTTTTGAAAATCCAAACCATTTTCAAATGACCGACGGTGTGTGACCTCTCCTGGCCACAGTTTCATCGTCCTATGTGGCCGCCTGACTCTCCTCCCAGTTGCTCACTTTTATCTTCTCAACTTGTTGTGGGTTTTTGTGCCAGATTAACTGTTTAATTTTTTAAAAACTCATTGAATAAAAAGTAATAGTACATTCATATTTGAAAAATACATTTTAATGTCTATTTGCTGTAAAGGTTCTATTTACGAAACTTCAAGAATCTACAAAATATTTATTGCCTAGCAGTGCCCAAATTTTTGCATACAAATGTATGCAGTAGAGCTCAGTCTTTACAACAAGTGGTGGAACTGGTGATTGAATTGACCCTTTCCAGGTAAAGTGTTATTTTGTGGACATGCCGTCAGTTGAGATTTAGCTTTTGCCTCACTGGCTTTGTGGTGATTTGGTGTAAACTTTCTCTTTTCAGGCTGAAGGGATCATTGCATCCAGTTCATCATTCTCTCCCTCAGCCTCTGTCCTTGGTGCTGAATTCACACACGAAAGACCATTCTTGTGTTTTCAAAGGTCTAGGCTAGTTCACTTTCAAATGACCCATTTCAAGCTGTTGCTCATTCAATGTTCATTTTCAATTTTGTCATGACAAAGAAGTTTATAGCAAACATTTTTCATCTTGAATATTTGGAGAAATAGATCTGTTTAAAAAGTGTAAAAGTTGTTTTTGTTGTGCTGTACTACTTTAAACCACCTCCAATATCTCTTTTAAATTAGTTTAAAAATCATCATTTGTTTTATGGAAAAACTAAAAACCTTAACATTATGATTATTCAAATTGATTTTCTAATGAGAATACAATGATACATTTTTTTTTGCATTCATGGTAACGTGTTTATGTATCCTCTCACAGAAACAGACAAAATTGTCACGTTGAATACATTTCCCAGCTAAGCAGATCAGGCTGAGACAGGCTGAGGCTTTCATCACTCTGTTGAGTATGCTGTAGGCAGTGGTAATGCACAATTATGCAGAGCAAATATTATGAATTTAAAAGCTGTTACGCTTCCATATCTGGCTTCCCCTAATGGAATACTCCCATCTTTACCTATTCCCCCCACCTCTTTCTGTCTGTGCCTGTGTGACTTTCACTCCCCCCTAGCCCTTGTCTCCCCTGGAACAGATGTAACATTTACCTCATTTTTATCAGCCCCGTCCCTCCTCATCTTGCCCCATCTCTCTCCTTGACTCTGTCATGTGTATTACTACGGCTCCTCTCTTTGCATCTTCCCGTCTGTCTCTGTCATTTTGCTTCTGCCCCGTTCCCTATTCCCTTTGCTGTCTTTTTTAGCCTTTTAAAAAACTTCCACCACAGGCAGAGCAAGTGCTGCTCAGTATTCAACCCCACAGTGCCTGTGTTATACAGTATGAGGGTTTATTAAGACAGCATTTGGCTTCTTCTGCCTGGCTGTGGACTTTGAGCTAAACTGCATGTGTGTGCGTGTGTTACCATGTATCTGTAAGATACCAGTTTATCACTACGTGTTCACTGTTTGTTAGCTATAATCGCAAACTCACACGTTCTCTGCAATGTTTCCATCTGTTGGATCTTTCCAGTGATCAGACAGGTGCTAGGAAGACGCATGCTAATTGCGTTACTCTGTTTACTGTAAAAACAACTTGTAAAAAATCTTTAATGTTGGCAGCAGAAAGATCTAATCATGCAAGACAAACAAACTCTCCCACAGTGTGCCTGTTATTTCCATACTGGGTCACAGTTTGAATTTTAACTGCTCTGCTTAAGCTCACTCATTACCCATTGTTAAAATGTTGAATTCTAATTAAGCAAACAACACTCTCAGAGAGAAGGTCAAAGATGAATGCAAGAAGTTGTGACCCATGTTTGAAGAGAATAATTCAACAAATTGAAAATGTCATGGAATTCTTAGAAGATTCAGGTTTGGGGAGAGTAAGAGAGAAGCCAATCTAGGTTTACCTTCTTCTAACACTCAGTGTTCAACTTGACTTGAATTTTCTTCCGTTGACTTTAACTGTGAAATATGTGATGTCCAATCCGAATGCAGAATATTAGAGTTGTTAAAATGCATAGAACATATATCTTGCTTGTTAATTGGATTTGTTCATAGTGCAATTTGGACAGTTTGGAAATGTTTTGGTCTAAAATGATGCAGGTATTTCTTGGTTACTTGTGAAATGCCATTTCAAAAGAATATTTTTTATATTTCCAAAACACGACAGTCATTTTTTAATATGTTTGGAAAAACTAACTATATTCATAATTAAATATATGATGAGAAAATACATGGGGATGCTCGCTCAGCATAATCCTTCGTAGTCACATTAATGACAGCATGGTAAATTCCCACTATAGCCTGTTGAAATTAAAAAGTGGATAAAAGCAATTTGGGTTCTGATAAAACATCAAATAACAGCATGTAGTATTGGTCCAGAGTGCCGTAGCTGCCAGCTGTCTGCCTTAATATTGTTTCTTGTTATTTGTGCTCCTGAGTGGAACACACTGTGTTAAATAAGCAGAGGTTGCTAGGCAACACATGTTCTGCAGTTTAAGCCAGTCAGCAGAGTTTGGGGTAATATTGCAGAGAAACAATATCACGATCCAAAGACTAAAATGCATCCCTGAATGCTCAAAAGTCTGTCAGATAATCTGTCCTGGATCTTTGATGGAAGTCAGCAACTGACAATCTCTGTCTTCCTTCTAGCTTCATTTACACCGTCATTATAATATCATGTCATCATTAATGTTCTCTCCTCTGCATCTGATCACCTTTCACCTCAGTCACATTCGAGGTCTATTCACAATGAGACAGATGTGTTATTTCAAATTTGTGAGTTTGTCTTGATGTGCATTTTTTGGTGTGTGTTGAGGACCTTGAAGAAAGGTGCTGATTATATGATACTGATGGCCCAGATGCATCCCTGGCCTGGGACCTTCCTAATGGACCAGAGCTCCACTGAGCCTCCAAGCTTTCCTCATGAATTCACTCCAGTAACAGGACACCCGTCAGGGGCTTGTGTCTCTGCATCACTCCATGACCCAAGGGCACATGGTAATGGTGTGCCTCTGGCAGTATGCTTGGCAAATGGCAGGTTGGCACATGATCAAAGTGCTCTGGGAGTGACTGTGGTGGGAGAGAGGAGAGTCCTGAAGGTCGAAGGTAAACAGCTGGCTCAGTACAGCTGACTGTGGCCAATGAGGAGACGTGGAGGCAGCTGGAGAAAAATGATACTGTCCTGTGATTTATCATTAGAGCTCAGAGTTCATAAAAGATTCTTATTGTGCAAAATTGTATTCACATTTTTCTTGCTACTATTTTTTTGTTATTTTTAGTTAGGTTTATTAAAAGAAATACAACCAGTTCCCATGAGAGGCAGGGTGCTGTTGAATACATCTTATTCTTTGAAAGAGCCAATTTTGTATTTGGCTTTGCCACAATCTCTGTGTGCTGTACCTGATGTGTATTCCATTTCTTGTGACATCAATTTTGAGTCAAGGACTTGTGGTATCCTGCCGTCTTTCATGTTGATCATATCAGAGCATCAGAGTTAATCTCTGCCAGTCACATAAGCTTCTCTCTTGAGAGAACAACATACAGTATGCCATTTAGTTGAAAACTTTATAAACAAAAAACTCCTTTTAGTGTTGCTTCTGAATAAGTTTACCCCAGTGGGAATGGTACTTTTAAATGTGTCAATTGTAGTGAAGTGCACAAACCATTGCACAAAAATTTTATGCTAGCTAGGGTCTTTTAATGACCATGCCCATATTTGTCATGTCACCAGATTTCAGAGTTTCTCTGAATTATACATCATGCCACAAAGAAAGCTGTTTCCCCTGTGAAAATAGCAAGAAAAATTCATGTTTAAGCTTTTAAAATATGAGTTAAGCAGCTATTAATCATTATACGCAGTACACTTAATTGGGAAGCACATGAACTTGTGGTAAATAGTAATCTACTTAATCATTGGCCCTGCCCTGGGTAGATGCTATACCTTTTATTTATTCTATATTAGAAAACAAAATAAATAAAACCTTGGGAAAGAAAACAATGTTCAGGCAGTGTATGCTTAGGTATCAAATAAATAAATTCCCTAATACCCCTGGAGCTGTTCTTGGCAAAGATCTTATGAGGACTTGCACTTCTTATCAAGAGTTATCCTACTAATAAATGGAGAAATGTCTGTCTATCTGTCTGTCCTTTGATTTTCTTGAAACCACTCATCCGATTGACTTCAAAGTTCACGTGTACATTATTGAGGATCCAAGGGACAGTGTGGACTGTGAAAGTTTTTGGATGAGTGGTTCTCAAGAAACATAAAAAGAGAAATATTAAATGACAGTTGGTTAGAGCTCGGGCAACGCATCCATTCAGGCAACAGTATCGATGAGGAAAATGGCTCGTTGCAAAGATGGCTGCGCCCAGTCAAAGCATGGGTGCCCCGGAAAACAAGCTGCAACTGAAAAACCTCACGTAGGATCACCTAAAGTGTGGGAGTATTTTAGATAGAGACCCAAGCTCTGCAAATTGGAAATGACTTATCACAGCAGTACAACTGCTACGCACGGTCACTTGAAGGGAAAGCATCCTGTATTTGTTTAAGACACAGCATCATTAAGACAGCAACGTTTTGTTTACTTTTTATCCCCACCCAAGCATGATATATTAAGATTACTGACATGCTTAACAAGTAATTTATGCACAACTACTGTTATGATAACGTAATGTTACACCATGTGTCATCTGATGTTGTTATTCTGCCGTTGTATATTTTCTGTTTCCTATAATGGCCATGTATGAGTGAGTAAATGGCTTAAACTCCAGTGATGAAATAAATTCATATCATACCCACTTTTATTTCAAGTTCTTCAGTAAAATTACATATTTTCCAGTTCAAGGAATGGGTAGTAACCCATTCCCTGTCAACATAAATTCATATAAATGGGATGGACAAAATATTAGAAACACCTCTCAGTATAACCCAATACAGTTCAAAAGCACCACAAATTACCAGAGCCATCCACCAGTCATACCCTGGAGTTGTATGTGTGTGTGTAGGTGTCTCTGTCATAGGCTAATTTTGGAGATAAATTTCAGACTAAATTGCGGATGCCTCATCCGATCGGGGGAAAAAAGCTTTGTCCCCACTTGGGAAAAAGCTTATTTTTGGGTCTGTGGTTAATGTTAGGGTAAGGTTAAACTAAGGGCAGGGGTCACAGGTAGGTGAGTAGTGGTTATAGTTATTGTATGTCTCCAGGAAATTATTGCAAGTCTATGTAATGTCCCCAGATGTGACCAAGGTCAACGTGTGTGTGTGTGTGTGTGTGTGTGTGTGTGTGTGTGTGTGTGTGTGTGTGTGTGTGTGTGTGTGTGTGTGTGTGTGTGTGTGTGTGTGTGTGTGTGTGTGTGTGTGTGTGTGTGTGTGGAAAACTAAATCTGGTGTTTCCTTTAAGCCCATTGAACACATGCTGGTCTCCTAAAGATGGAAAAATACTACCTTACAATTACCACAAGGACCTAAGTGCTATGTCATTACAAAAGTATCCAAATTGGAACAGCTATTTCCTGACTAATGTTCAAATGGGCCAGAGTTGAAGCTGTTGCTGAGAGCGAAGATTACCCTCAAAACAACATCAAATAGCATAACATTTTACAGTGAACACAGAAGAAAGCGGGTAAGAAGTCAGTTCTCTGAGTGAACATCTAATGTATGAATTGAGTATTGCATTTTCTTTGTGGGATGGAGAAGTGTCTCAAACAACATCCAGACGTGGGCCATTCACCCTCCACACTTTATCCAATACTAATGAATTCTCTGAAATAGGATTTAGAAAAAAACACCATGTGGAGACCAAAAAAAGGCGTGAAGTCCAGTTTATTTATCTGATTTTGAGAGTAACCTAGTGTGAAGCCTGCGCCTCCTCAAACTCTTTCGGTAATTGAAACTATTTTTAATTATCTCCCAGGGGATCCTACATTAAAACAGAATAACAGTGGAGGAATGATACTATGTGACACCCACCATCTGTATGAGAATGCAATCAAACACTTAAATGTGGATGCAGTACAGTGCAGTATGTGGCTTTCTATGTGTTCTAAAACAAATCTTTTTAATGGCATGTTATACGCTACTCATACATTCTCGTCTGCGCGCACACACACTCACACACTGACACATTTGGATAGCTGTCACTACCCATTGGGTAAAGGCCAGCCTTCACATATTGGCCCTCACTAGCACTCTCCTTTCTCTATTCCTTTCATCTCAAGCCTTTCTCTGTTAATCTAATTTTCTCCCTCCCATCTTCCTCTCCCCCTCAGTCTTCTCTCTTTCTCCATCATTGCCCTCCCTCCCTCCTGCAGGGTGATGGTGTTCTTGGTTTTTGTGATTTTTTTTTTTTTCCCCCTTTCCCTCCCGGCAAATAAAGAGGACAGAAGGTGCTGATTGTTTAGGCTGGAATTGTGTCGTAGCTCTGCTTAGCCTCACAACTGTTCCCCTTGAAAAGAAGCCCTTGTATTTTTATTTGACGTGTAACACCACATTCATAGTTGGTTTCTATAGGATTCCATTCAAACATCATCCATCCACCCTAACTTACTCCCTATTACTTTGTTGTTTTTTATTGCAACTATGGGTCATTTAACAAACTGTTTATACAAATGGACCATGCAGTGTTTTTTTTTTTTCCCACTGGAAATGAATGTTTCATTAACTTTGAGGTTTCAGAAGCTACTTGTGATTGCCTATTGATCAAAACTGTGAATGACATTGATACTGTGAAAATGAATTACTTCAGTAACACAGTGACAGCCAGGGTGTTATTAAGAAAGGAACTGGAGCCCAGGTTACTCCGGTCACCAAAAGTTTCTAATATTTCGTCAACCTTAATTCATATAAATGGGATGGACAAAATATTAGGAACACCTCTCAGTATGCCTTTGCACCATTGTGGTTCAACAGCACCACAATGACTTCTTTCAAACAGATTCGATAAAAAAATGAACATTATAATCCTCATGAAGGGAGGATTTATTGCAGGCCTCTTCTATTATACTGCATTAGTTTTATCTAGGCGTACCTAATAAATTGGCAAGTGTGAGTGTATGTGTCACAGCAATCCTTTTGAATTTGTGGTCCAGTATTTTCAGATCTGGTATCTGATAAATAGGATCTATTATCATTATTAATATCATAACACAGCAGTGACATTGAAATTAAATGATGATTACATGACTTAATAGAACATTTAACTGATAACAAGCACGTTTTGAACGGGCACTGCACTAGTTTTGTTAATTTACATATTGTGCAAGTCACAAATACTTTCATACTGAACATATCAGTAAAATATTCACACATGTATTTGTTTTCTGCCAAATATTTGATCTTGCAGTACAATATACATTTGTTCTGACTACAGCATTTTTACGCTTTTTTATGGTTATGTTTAAGCACCAATAACACTTGGTTAAGGTTAGGGAGAGATCGTGGTCTGCTTTAATACAGAAAAAGGCCACAGTGACTTCAGACATGTTTTTGTTTACATAAAAAAAACAAAAAAACATCATCCTTCCCTAACCTTAACCAAGGTGCCTTTTCTGCCTAAATCTAACCACAGACGGGACTCTATGTTACAGTCGCGTTTTTACGCCCGCCATCCATCCAAACCACCTCTTAGCGACTTTGCTGCTGTTAAATATAGTGCTTCATTCATTCAACAAATACATTGCCTCTGAACATAATCCAGCCAGCAATTACATTTCCTACAAATTGTATTTGCTGTCGCAGTTTAATTATATAGAAAGATAATTTTTAGGAGACAGGGTTGGATGGAGTCACTGCTAACAGGAATGAGTGAGGAAGAAAAGGAGGAAGAGGAGACTTGCTGCCTTAACCCAGTGACATTCAGCAATAGTGGGAACTCTTCATGCCCTTTCAGCTCATTTCTAATGGACTCTGAACTGGAAGACATCTGCACATACACATGGACACACCTATTCTAATACCGCTTATTTTAGATGCATGGTATACTGTAGTTTGCATGAATAAACTGAGACACCCACATAACAACCGACACAGACTTTCACGCCAAAAAACTCATATGTTGGTGTATAGGGATGACTGACACACACATACACAAACACATACTCACCACACCATCAAAGCAAGGACCATAGGCAATGCTGAGCTTGGCAAGGGAGCAGCTCATTGCTGGCATGGCAACAGTCACCATGCCAATGCCCAGAGAGATGACCCTTTTGTTATTCTCTTCCATAATTGGCCCAAACAGTCTGCATTAGGATGAGGCTGACTTGGGAGCAGTAAATAGGCATTTTAAAAACAATATGTAGAGAACACTCGATGCTGAAATTTATGCCTTACTGTAATTATGTTATCTCAGCTTTGTCTCTTTCAAGTAATGTGTGTGTTTTATTTGTAGCCTATATTTAAGTATTTTACATGAAGTTGCATCACAAGAAACCAGTTTAAGAGGTTGTCTCCGTGGTCTATGGCCATGATCCTTATATTGCCAAAGAAAGGCTTGTTTCTTCTCATTGTGTAATGCGCTTAGTTGTTTTGGTAAATGTGAAGCACAAAAGTGGCAAAAAGCATTTATACACAGCATCACCCACCTTTGGTGAAATTAAGAGAGAAAAAACAAATGTATGTTGTCCTTTGCAGTTATTTTTACTTGTAGCATTTTGATCAGCAGCCTGGATGGTTTTATTACTTTTCATTTGTATCTTTCCTCATGTTGCCTTTTTTTATATTCAGGTGACTGTGTCTGCAGGCACTGCTAAATAGCAGCAGCTACGAAAAGGCTAGAGGGGCACAAAACCTTCCTTGAATAGTTTGTTTTCTCATGTAGAAGCATGGCTATTTATTAAATTCTAAATGTCTTAAACCTAGGCTGGATAGGATGAAAACTAAAGGAAAAAAAATTCACTCTCTAAGGCAGCTGCCTATGATATCTGTATCTGCTTCTGTTCATTCTTTGCAGCTGGGTTTCTCCTCCTTACAAAATGGGCCTTGAGATATTGATTTCCTGTCAGAACAAAGACATTTAATCTCTTTGACTGCTGTTTAAATAAGTATGTCTATAACTTAAGTCAATGGAATAGTTGAGGACTCATTGGTAGGGGTCTGCAGTCTTCAGAATGTGTGTACTTTTAACGTGTACCAATTTGATGCAGTTCTGTAAAAGTTGTGGTGCTAATCGTGATTAGCATATTATTATGCTAGCACATTAGCATATCTCTCAGTATGCTAGCACATTAGCATATCTCTCAGTGTGGTAGCAGCCAATGTTACCCTGTATTGGTAGTGTGTTTGGTGTTGTATAAATTGGCACATAAGCTTTTGGTTGATTAAAGTGACTGAATATTGTGTCAAACGAATAAAGCCCGAATAGATTGGATTGGTGAGGGATGATTACATACTGTGATTTGCCAGTGAACCCAGTCCACACACGCAGTGATGGCCAGTCTAACTAGGACAGACGGGTCCATTGTCAGTGTGTTTTAGAGGGGGAGAGAGAGCATGGGAATGGGGCTGAGTGAATTGAAGCGCTGCGCACGGCTCTGCAATGAAATAACATTTTACCACTTGAATTAGTCATAAGAAATAGAAAATCGATATTGTTGCGGGATGCCACAAATAAATCAATGTACGGGAAAAACTGAGACGCATAAAAATATTTTCAGTTCATTATGCAACTGTGGTGGGACAAATTATACCGGGCCGCCACTGTCTAGGTAATTAATGGGAAACACTGTATTTAGTGTCTGTATTTACAGCTTAGGTATGAATGTTCCAGGATGTTATGTAGAGCTGCGAAGGTTTTTAAATGTATTGTATTCTCTAACTAAAAGTATTGGTAAAGGTCAAGTATGTTGGAAACTGATAGTGAAGAGTCTTTCATTTTATTGTTAAAATGTGAATTGTGTTAATGCTAACTAATTATTCAATGCAGATTTGATGCAATACACAAAAAGAAGAGTTGAAACATTTTTAAAAATTGACTGTTGAAATTTCTGCAACTCAGTGTTTTTTCCTCAGTCTCAGTAATTCATGTACTGAGTGTCATTTAATTCATGTACTGACCTTAATCAAGTTGGTTTAATTAATTTTCTTAGCTTTTTCATGTAGACTCACCTCAGTTTTATTGTTAGCTGCTTTACACTATTGAGTTTCTCTCAACTCGAAATACAAGGAAGTTCACTAAACTTAGAAAAATAGTCAGTAAATGTTGCTTCTATTTTCTTAGTTAGTTATAAGAAACAGTTTTTACAGTGAATGTTTTAGCGGAGTTGGGTAGTTTGTATGACATTTCACAAAATGTTTTAAAAATAACACTGATTCGAAGTGAACCGACTGCTGTCACTGGTTAATATGACAATGGGAGACTGTACATGTATAGCTTTAAGATAATTTAAACCAAGACTGGATAAGACATTGAAAAAAAGTGCCATAAATGGAAAAGCAGATTTTTCTGCTGGAGTGTATCTCCGCACAGAAATATGTCTTTTTATTGGAGAGTCACTGATGAGTAAAAATCAAGGGATCTCCAGTCCACTGACCTATTGAATATGTTGTTTATTCTGATGCCAGGGGAGCCTTATATGCACACAGTGATATGTTTATATCAGACTTAATTTGAAGCTACAGAGAGTTCTTATATGGAGACTGCAAGAGTTGCAAGGACACAAAGGTATTATCTGCTGGCAGGAGCCGGTTTTCCCCATATATAAGAACACTGTGGGGATTTGTGGATATCTTCATTTATGTCAGTTATTTCTCTGTCGATCATGAGGAAGACGCCCCTTCATCCTTGACAACTGTGACAAAGGTACAATGCTCCTTTAACTTTCATAAAAATCCATGAAGTTACATAAAGCATCTCTGACATAAATACAACTTTGTAAATTTCCACCCTAGTCACTTTTTGGGGGGGGGGGGCGCTGTGGCTCAGGAGGTAGAGCGGGTTGTCCACTAACCGGAAGGTTCTTGGTGGAATGGAGCATGTAGTGTAAAGTGCTTTGAGTGGTCGATAAGACTAGAAAAGCGCTATCTAAGTGCAGTCCATTAGTTTGGTTCACACATGACTTCCAGTGAACAGTCTAGTTTGGTTCTTTCAGAAATTATTTCAAAAATATGTCATCATTTTCCAATTGGCCACTATAGCGGTGTTTCATAGGGAGCGTCTGGGTAACAGGCCTCAAAGCTGAACCACACAACCAGCCATTGCTGATAAAACACCTTGACTGTTGCAGATCCTGAAATTAATGAGTCCCAAGCAGTGTCAATTTTATGTGCAGTTACTCACAAAGATGACACTCCCCTGTTCTGTTCTGTTTTTCTCACACATACACTGTGGTGGTGCAGATTTGATGTCAGGCCAGTTAAAGCTGGTGGGGGGTTGGTGGTGTAGCACCATGCTCCATAGCTCACGCTCTCCCACCTACCACTCACAGTCTCTCATCTGGAGTTGGATCAATGCTCTTTTTTGGTCTCTTGCACTCTTACACACACACACACACACACACACACACACACACACACACACACACACACACACACACACACACAAATTCACACAAGCACAGTTGTAGGCATGTACAGTACGTACTTATGTTCAAAATTTCACACAGCACTGTAATACCATACTCCTGCACAACTTTCCTCTTCATGCCTCTCAAGGCCACTGCTGCTCCAACAGCAGACAGCCTTGCTTGTTACTGTTGTGATTTTTTCTTTTTCTTTCTGGCAGCCATTACAGCCAAAATCAGGTGTATTGTCTGGAGATTCTTGTTTGATTATGTACCACCCACATCTTCAGGTGTTGGATGTATTGCATCTACTAATGAAAAATCTGATTCTCTTTGGTTTATTTTTGCAAACAGCACAGATCAACCATAGCTTGAGTATGTTGGTGTCTAGAGGCAACAGGAAAGCTTTCCTATTTGCAACTCATTATGTAAAGAACCTTACTTTGAATTTGTTCTTTATCCTGCGTCTTTAGTCTTAATCGCATGGGATTAGGAGTGTGTGGACATCGTGTAATTAATGAATTACCCCCCAACCTCTGCAGTTCAGTAAATACACAAGCACAGAATAGTGAGATTATCTGAGAAGAGAACAAGGTCAGATTTTTGAAATTTGTCACTTCATTAATTTGCAAAACAAAACAACTAGATATTCAGGTAACATTAGTCTTTAGTGTGTAAGTAAATAGTAACATTCAAATAGGCTTTATGTTATCTTGCTCTTTTTCTTTCACTCTCCACCTCTCGTTGTCTTAATGTTAGAGGATGCTCAAACAAAATAAACAAAGACTCACCACCTATAACCATGAAAGGTGGCTCTCAATGGTTTGTAGCTTGGTCATTCAAAGGACAGCAGCTTTAGTAAGTGGGAAAAAGTCACTGCAGAAGTAAGAAAGAAGAAAAGTATCAAAATGTTTATACAAACCAGCATAATCCACTTCTTAGCTGTTGATCAGTATGTTCAGTATATTCCAAACACTTATAGCTAAATACACTTCTACTGTTTCATGGCAGCTCCTCATACCCCCAGAGCTCGACAGGAAGTATCACGTTTATTTATTGGTTAAAAGATGATTATTTGAAACATTCTGAACATATTGATTAATTGTGGAGAGGTTTGATTGTGGAGAAGTTTCTATGGATGTGAACATTTTTTTTGTCATTGAATCCATTGTAACTGTTATGAAAACTTTGCAAGCTACAAACTTTTCAGAATCACATAACAGACCTGAAGGGGGTGAGTATATAATATCTAAAAAAAAGATTTTCAGTGGAGTCTTCCTTTATGGTTCATTTTGATTGACTGTGCATTGTTAAATTGTTTGTACGTTGTACTGCTGTCCTCCTCCCAGTTAATTTAGGAAACAGACTTTTTTCTTCTTACCAATGCAACTGTGGAGAATGGCTTAGGCACACCATAATTAAAATTTGACTTACCTCCTAACCTTGTCTCTCTTGTATTAAATCTGTAGCTGTAAGGAGCATATGGGAATATATGACAGGTAATATTTGCAGACAAGGCAGAGGTAGAAATTTTTAGTCTGTGGATTCAGCATTCCAGCTCCTTTGGGAATACAAAGTACTGTACGGTCAAGGTGAACAGCTTCCACTGAAATCCCACTCTAGCTACATGTTTCTCTAAGTTAATGGAGTCTGCATACAACTGCTTCTATCTGACACTGCATTTCCCTTCAAATAGGTAGATTGACCCTTCCTGAAAAGTATAGAAGTGACTGTGCATCATTAGCTGCCACTCTTAAGAGAATCTGTGACTGGTGGGGAACTGATTGCTTTAAAATGGAGCCTGAATGCTTTAAAACGTTGTGTTTTTCTGTTTCACTGGTCAGCAGGTCATGCTTCTTGAAGTATGTGGTGGCACAATAAAGAAAAGAGAGATATTAACTGTTTGCGACCATAATCTTGTGAACAGCAGCCACCAGGAGCTTGTGTTTTCTTTGGTAGCTGGCTTCCTGGGCTCTTTGTCAGACCCATTACAACTCTCATCTGTATCAGTCAGCTCCATCTCCTCAGTCATCCGCCAGTTAATCAGTGTGCCGTTAAAGTGTCACCGAGCACAGTTGCCTCACTTCTGCCCTGGTTAGCCAACCACAATCATAGAAACCTACTGAAAAATCAGTTCAATCATATCTGACAGGTGGCATTTTGACCATTTTTACTTTTAAGGAAATGCTGAAGAGAAATGATGTAGCAATATTAAATTTCTCATTTTTTCTTTTGAATGATTTTTAAACATTTGTAATTTCCTTAAACTGTACAATGGATTGAAGAGAATCTTGGGTGTATATATCTAAGAGTGTATATTTTTAGCCCTTTTTTTAACCATTAGAAAAATTAGACACATCCATTTACAACAGTTACTTGAAAGTAAATCTGCTAGGAGAGAAGCTGGGTTGTATAAACAGTCCTTACCTTGGAATAATACTCACTAGGGGGCGCTTGTTGAATGAAACAGTTCAACTGGGGTTTCAGTTTAATACTACTAACAAACTTTATGGCCTTGATCTTACACACCCATTTGGGGATCTGAACCTACAAGCCAGCTCACTTTTCAAAATTTCCTCCAGCCAGACCTACTCTTCGCAGCCCTTCTGATCAGCTATAACATTTCCTGCTTAAGAGGCCTCCTTGTCTTTTTGTAAAGTTTCCAGGGATGTAGGAGTGGTGTGATGTGAGCATGCTGAAATATCATTTCAGACATTATGCATTTTAGCCTGGAAAGCTGCTGTCAGTGGCTTCTTCCTCGACATGGACTCATTGTGCATGTTTTGGGAAAAAACACTTCCTGAATGCTTTTCTATTTGGCGATGCATCTAAAATGCATGAGCACTGATAAAAAGTTTTAAATATAATTATATCAAATATATCTACTATATGATGTCCCAGTTGGATTTCAGTCCTCAACCTTGACAGCAATGGTACACCTCTCAGTGATTTACACAGGGACACAATGCAGACAGGAAGAGGAAATGTGTTGGTTAGGATGCTATATTTCCTCACCTACCTTTAAATTCAACTTCACCTACCCTGCTATAAATCTTAGCTGCCAACCTAAGGGCACCTTCAGTCCCATCGCCTCTCACTTTGAGGTTTGGCTTCCTCTGAAATTTACGTTGCTCACCTCAGGCCTGACTACTCCGAGTAATGGTACCCTATAATTGAATCAGTTGGGTACTGTCTGAATTGCTGTATATATTGACTCCTTTGGGTCCCTCACCAACAGTGCTTATCAAGTCCCTCCTCATTTCCCCATGGCTAGTACTCTCTCTCCAATGTTCTTCTCCTTAATAACAGTCCTCTGTGAATTTTTATCATCATGACCAGGGAGAAAATTGTTTTTCTCTGACACTTAAACTCATATATAGAGAGTTTTTGTCACATTTTATAACCTCTCCTAGCCCCCCATCCTGTTTTGCCAGTTTATCCTTCTCCCTCCTTTTCTTAAACTCCAGCACACATTCAAAGCCTTAATGACGAGGCCTTCTTCTTATTAATGTCCATCTTCCTCAGCACACTGGCAATTACCACCCTGTGTCCTTGACTCATCCCGTCAATGAGCATATCTTACTGTCCATTTCTCAGTGGCCCTTCAGTTGCCCGTTGCCACTTATTCCCATGAGTCACCAATGGGCAGCCACAAACATACCCAGCTCAAACATACACACACTGACACACACACAAACACAAGCAAATTATCTGAAGGAATGTCATGCTGTTAAGTTCTGTGTCTTTCTACCAGCCACATCCTGCTCTCCCACAACAAACTTATTTGTCATGCTGTGTGATTTTATTTTATTTAAATTCATTTAACTGTTTATGCTAACTTGATTGCCTGTCCTCTTCTGCTCAAAGATACATAAGTGAGGGCAATCTTTTGTAAAGCTAATTCTGTGCATTCTGCATTATCCCAACAATATGCATAAGTCGCCTGCTTTGTTTTCCCCCTAGGTTTAATTAGGCTCATTAAATTACACGGATAAGAAATGGATTCAGTATCCATTTACAGTACTATGCAAAAGTTTTGGGTACTAAAAGTAGAGGATCCATTCAAAATTTAAATGCCATGTTCTTTTAATATATCAGTTTACTTCATGCAAAGTGCAGTAAACAGAACAAAACTTAATCAAATCAATATTTGGTGTGACCACTGTTTACCTTTAAAACCAATTCTCTTATGTACACCTTTGCACAGTTTTTCAAGGTACTTGGCAGGTAGGTTGTTTAAAACATCTTGGAGAACTTGCCACAGTTGTCGGCCTGTCTCAGTTGCCTGTCTCAGTTGCTTCTGTCTCTTCATGTAATCCCAGACTGTATCCATGATGTTGAGATCATGGTTCTGTAGGGGCAATAACATTTATTGCAAGTCTCTGAGTTGTATGCTTGGTGTCATTGTCATGCTGCAGATCAGATGCCTCCCTGATGGTGTTGTGTGAAGGATGAGAATCTAAACATCTAAAGTGCCTAAAAATTTTGCATTGTACTGTACATCTATTGAACATATTTGTACATAATGAATGCCTCAATATTAAACAAAAAAGATTTTGAATGTACAACATAGTTAACTTGTGAATGTTTAAACCCTCAATCTAAAATTTTAACTCCATGCCATTTTTCCATACAGCCATCTTTGTCTCATTTTCCCAGTCTGCTGATATCATGCATATCATAGAACATTGGTAAGAAAAAATGGCTCTACATTTATGCATCATTTCCCAGTTTCAGAAAAGAGTGTTGGACGTGAATGGAATGGTATGAGTGTAGATAGATAGAGAGAGGGATTGATCGAATGAATCCATAAACTAACCATTGTAACACTTAAATGGGAACTTTATATGGATGTTCAAGTGGAGGTTGTGCAAATAGAGGTGGAGTGCAAATGTGTAGTAACCATTTGTAAAGGTTAAAGTAGGGATGATGTAGCCAATAAGGTGCAAAAAATAAAAGCGTCAGGTTTAAACTGAGGAAAGTCCAGCACAGCAGCCTAGGTTCTGAAGGCTCAATCTTCTCCAACCCTGTTGGGAGGAGTGGATAGAGGATCCCCAGTTGGGATAAAGGATTTCCTTAGTTTGTTTGTTGAGCAGATCCGTTAGAGCAGCGTGCCACTCAATGTGCTTCTCTGGCTGACCAATGTGTGCCAATGATAGGCAGCAGTTTGTTTAGGGTCCCACTCTCTCTACAACTGACACCAGAGACTCTGGCTCCATGCCAACCACCAAGCCTGCTCCCCTAACCAACCTGTCTGACCGCTTAGTGTCCTTCTCCTTCACACTACTTCCACAGCACACCATAGCATTTTTATCAGCTAATATACTTGGCCATTTACTTGGCCAACCACCAAATCTAAGTTTGGTGTGGAAACCCAGAGATAGGATGTTTCACTGGCTACCATCTTTTTTTCAAGAAAAGACCCTCCCAACATACTCCTCTTTAACCTACAATAACAGTTTGGTTTTTTTTGTTAGTTTTTAGTTATTAAAATGTATTTTAATAAGTGTATTTAGAGACACACACAAACACACACACACACACACACACACACACACACACACACACACACACACACACACACACACACACACACACACACACACAATGACAGAACCAGCCAGGGGAGTCCAAATGTGTATGTTTATGCTCTTCCTGACAACAGCAAGGGCTCTGTGGGGAGAGCATGTAACGTGTGTGTGTGTGTGTGTGTGTGTGTGTGTGTGTATGTTACGGAGCTCAGGAGAACTCACTCACAGCCATATCTCTCGAACAAGGCTTAATGGGGTAATGGAAACCACCTAGTGCATGCTGGGAATGATTGGAACTTAAAAGCAATTCAACTGAGAAGGGGAAACAGTGATGGCTGATAGGGCTGCACAATACAGGGTTTAAGGTTATTATTATTTTTATTATTTTTTTAAAAGATTCATTTAATTGTTGAAAAACAGAGGAAGAGAGTGGACAAAATGAAGATGCAGATTAAGATTGTTGCTTAAACTTATGATGTGCCTGTCAGTCTGATCCTCATAAATTTACAACAAAGAGTCATAAATCATACTTTTTTCAAATGGCTTTCACGGATCACATAGCATAATCCACACATGAGTTTCCATCTGAAAAAATGGGACTCTTTCACAATAACTTCTTGTATGAATGTAGAACTAGTTACCTATTGCAGAGTGGGGAAACTTTCATGTTAAGGATGAATATGCATTAATGCATGGCCTTTCCCTTTCCCCTTTTTTTCTTCAGTTATTAGACACACTATAAGCAACGCTCTCTAAAGTGCTGGGTTCCATAAGATCAGCCTATCGTTAAGCCCGCTGTTCAACGCCTCCTCAATTTTTTTTTTCACCTCATTCAGCACGCAAGCTCATTTCCAATCCAGTTTCACAGCCATTTGAATTGGATGGATTTGACTCTGTATACTGAGAGACCACACTAGTTTCCTTCAAGCTTGGTCTGGCTGAGAGAGAAGTGTTAGAGGAGAAAGAATGACAAAAAGATGAGGGGAGAAAGGGAATAAGACAGTGAGAGTGATTAAGCAGTAATAAATAAGAGACCTAATACGCCTAAGATGAGTGAAAGTAAATGAAAAAACATCCCCAAATATATGTGTTGTCTGAAGTTATAGGAAGTTTGTTGGATTACATTTATAATACGTATGAGACCACTCTTGTAATTTGTATTCTCAATCTGACCTGATTCAAATGTTTTATTTTCACCAGATTCTACACCAATAAGCACACACTTTGTTAATATACTGTAGATTTCAATGGTGGTCTTAAATATGCAGTACTTCAAATGCAGTTACATAGACTTAAAATATAAGCTATTAATACCTTCAGTCCATAAACATTAGCTGTGTAATTGATTGCGGAGGAGAAATGTCTCTGGTTCTTTGTATAAAAGATTTGTGAACAGGTCATAATTTACATTTGCAGCAGCCATTGGCACGAACAAACACAACAGCTCAATTAGTTTGGCCTCAAATATCAATTTTACTGTTATACTGTATATTAATTTGTAACTAAACTTTTATTCTGATAAACTATGGAAAAAATCTAAACATAAAGCTGATTAGACTGTTTTGTCTCTCAGTAACAATTCAGAAATAGTAAACTTAAAGACAAACTGATATTGTTGATGGACTGCTAATGCTTATGTTGAATTATATTTGGGAGCAATCTGCGTGTGTGTGACAGATAAAGGTACAGAGGAACCGTGTGGTGTGGGTAGGGCAGGCCTGTCAGACAACAGCACACTCTGTCTCTCTGTTCTCTATGTTTTAGTAGGACCTCCTCATTAAGTCTTTTCCCCAGTGCAGCGGCCACTCTGCTTTATCTGGTGCCCTCCAGGGGAGCAGCCCATTCATGCTGCCACACTCTGATTTAACTGTAGAGAGTTCAGGATGACTGGTTTTAACCTTCAGCTTCCACCATGCTCAGCACATCTCATCCCCCTACAGTCCACTCCTTTACCTGGAATATGGAGAGAGAGGTAGGCTGTAGAAAGATGTACAGCTCTGATGTTCCTGCCTAGGCAATATTGCTCTTTGACTTTTGTACCAATGAAATCTGTTGACTTCAGCTAAGTTGAAAAAGGAAGTGATTGATTGGGAGAGTGTGAGAAATAAACAGCGAGATGCAGACAAAAAAAGAGATGTGAGGGAAAGAGGAGGTTAGAAAGGAGGTAAACTGAGAAATGAGAGATGGATAACAAGTGAAAGAGAATTAGAAGGCAAAAATGAAGAAGAATGGTTAGTAGAACAGGGGACATATAAGAGTAAGATTTATTTGGTGTCTTGAAAACATGCTACAATAAAAGATAAAAAGGTGACACCTTGAAATTTCTAAAAAAAAAAACAGCTTAACATAAACACTGTGGCAATATATATTCAAGAATGGAAACTTGTATATACAGTACCGTGCAAACATGTTAGGCACTTTAAATGTTTAGATTCTTATCGATCATGCAGTATCATCAGGGAGGCTTCCAATCAGTAGCAAATTCTAATTCTAAGACATTACAACAACCCTAAACATACAGCCGGAGTCATAAAGAACTGTCTTCAATGAAACAAGAACAAAGAATCCTGAAACAGATGCTGTGGCCCCCACATAGCCATGATCTCAACATCCTAAATCCACAGTATAACTGTGGCAAGGTTTCCAAGGTGCTTGGTAGAACCTAGCTTTCAAGTACGTTGAAAAATTTGCAGAATTGGTGCTATTCAAAGGCAAAGGGTCGCCACACCAAATATATTTGATTTTGATGTTTTCTGTTTACCTCACTTTGTACAAAGTTAATAGATTTTGAAAGGATCCTCACTTTACTTTTAGTGAATAAAAGCTTTGCCCAGTACTGTATGTTAAAGGTAAATATAAAATGGGGATCACCAAGTGAAACGGAGACAGAGAAAATGTGAGAATACTCTTCTTTCAAAAAGCTCATTATTTATCTTTTTGTCCAAATGTCTGTAAGTGCTGAAAAAGACACAAGAAATGGTGGGAATAGTGACAAGTCTTTTCTTGCAGAGTGCCTTGTAGCTGCTTAATTGCTCACCAAAACGTCCTGCTGGCTCACAGAAAGTCAGGCCCTAAACCACTCACGGGTCTGATCTAATTATCCCAAACATGACACCAATTGAGATTTTTCTCCATATCACAACCACTGAGAGGTTGCCCACCCAGCTTCTGTCTTCCACCTTGGAAACTTTTCAAAGTGTGGCTTATTTACCTCTTTGAACTTAAAGTAGTTAAAATATCAGTGTTAAAAATGAGAAGAGGTTAACACATGAAGAGGTCAGGTTGGGTTATGAAACATTCTCATAAACACTTATCATATGTTTCCTTTCAGTGTACCTATACTGAAAGATTGAGATGTTAGGAGCATGTTTGCTTTTCATGATATTGTTGTTTAACGGGGACTGCAGGTGTTTACTGACCAGTAACAGCTGGACCAGTAACTGAATACAGCATCTCAGAAATTCTGTCCAAATTCTGTGAAGTTGACATGTTTGCGCATTTAACACTCTAAACTTAACTAACTTTAAATGAAGAAGTATTCAGATACTTTACATAAATGATTAATAAAACTATACTGCACTGCACTCTATTACAAGTTGAAGTGCTAAATTTAAAGTTTCTGCAAAGTAATTACTAACTATACCTGACAAATGAAGTGGAGTAGAAAGGGCAATATTTTCCTCAAAAATGTAGTGGAGTATTATTAGAAAGTAGTATCAATTTGAAATACTCACACTTAAGTATCTGAAAACTGAACTTAAATACAAGTGCTTCAGCAAATGTTCGTAATTACACGGTATAGAGAATGCATTTGCAATCTGGGTAGTGGTTGCCATATTTTAGGACACACCGTCCTACCTCATTTGTGATATGAGCGCTTACATGGTTCAAAATTATAACTTTCTTGGGGACTACCTTCAGTTTACCAATGGAAGGGTGCAGAACCTGCAAATTTTCAGAGTCAACGACCAGAAAACCATCATTTGCAACAAGGTAGGTAATCCCCACTCACCACACACACAACTGTCTGTGTCACCAATCTAAACAAAAACAAAACAACTTTTAGTCATTGCAGTTTGTTTTTCACTTTGGCATAATTTAGGTTATGGCTGAGGCTGGGCTGTGGCTCAGGAGGAAGAGCCGGTAGTCCACTAACTGGAAACTCGGTGATTCGATCCCCAGCTCAGCCAGTCCGTATGTTGAGGTGTCCTTGGGCAAGATAATGAGCCCCAAATTGCCACTGGTGGCTGTGCCATCAGTATGTGTGTGAATGGGTGAATGTAGCATGTAGTGTAAAGCACTTTCAGTGGTCGATAAGACTTGAGAAGTGCTATATATATGTTACCATCTTACAATTTCCAGCCAAAACACTGTTGTTGTTTCTTCACTGTTTTGGACTTGTATCTGTACTGGGGATTAGTGTAAATGTGAAGGCTATTTTGATTAGTATTTTTATTATTATTCGTTTTATACTTAAATCAATGTTCTTCATGTTTTAGGTTTTGTACTCTAAACGCATCAGTGAACCTCCAGTCAAGCCATGGGTAATCCTCAGTTAGAACCCTGCACATGCATGGCTGGAATACCAGAGTCTTGCACACGTTAAAACTGAATTTCCCAAAATGTCGTAGTATGCCTCAGTGGAACATTGACACCCAAAAGCTCAAATATATTACAGAAGATCAGGGAGTATATGCAGAAAACAAACATAACGTAAGTGAAATAGTTTGTGTAAAATGAGCTGCAACTCATTGGGAAGATTTCCCTGGTATATAGTACATTTACGGTGCTTGACAAATTTCAAGAGTAAGGCTTGCCATGGCAGCAGACACAGAAGATGCACGCTATAAGTGAAGTCTAGTTTGATCAACACAATAGAAGAGGTAGAGGGGCAGAGCATCCCAGTAGTTTTAACAAATTTCAGTTTATGCTGATCAAAGCATGTAGACACACTGTGGTCATATAGCATCTCTGACTTGTTTATTAATTTATTCAGTGTCTTCTCCCCTCAACAAACTCTTCTGAGACCCCCTTTGTCATTATTATGCAAATTGCAGTATTCCACACTATCTTGCTGTGTTGTAAATAAATTGCATAGTAATTAGGAGCGTGACTTATTTTCATAACTTCATGAGCACATTGAACAGGAGGACAAATAAAAATAAAGATGAGGGAGGGATGCAGAAAGAAACAAGTTGAGGAGAGGGACTTGTAAAATCCTTGTGAGACATGAGTGTGTGTAAGAGGATTCTGCGATCATCCAGTTTAGTTTTCTTCCGTGGTCTTCCAGGCCTTCTGGTGTTGCTGAGGTCACTAGTGCACTCCTTCTCTCCAAGAATGCACCAAATTGTCGATTTGGCCACTCCTATAGTTTCTGCGATCTGTCAGATTTTTTTCAGCCTAAATATGGCCTCCTTCATTTGCATTGACACCTCTTTGGATATATTGAGAGTTCCCATGAACAGCTAGCAAAAACAAATTCAACACTTGAGGTCAACTCCAGAATTTTATTTGCTTAATTTGTCATGAAATAATGAAGGAACAGGCCACACCTGGCCATGAAAGTGACTGTCAGTCAAACGTCCAATAGCTTTTGAGTCTATCTAAATGAAGGACTATGTATAAAAATGGCTGTAATCCCTAAACAGTTAATGCAATATTTTTGGTAACAGTTTGAATTAAAGCTGAAAGTTGTGTCACTGTCCAAATACTAGTATATATAGTATATGTGATGCTGTTCCAACTGGTTTATTTTGCCTCTTCCTTTATATCCATCGACATATTTTATGACTCTTTGGCAGATTGTAATTTACACCATGACAGGAGGATTTTGCCTCAGTAGTGCTTGCAGTCGGTTACGGTCAATCCGTCTTCTGATGCCGGGAAGAAATGACATACGATGAAATCATACTAGAATCCAAACCTGCATGATGATCTGTTAAGTTTCTTACCTGTGGCTTCACAAAGACACTATATGGGCCATATTTTCAGTTGTCAGAGCCAGTCCCTTTCTGCTTGCAATACATGTTCTGTTGGTTCACACGTCACATATGCTATTCCATTTGATGCTCAGATTCAGATCACATTTTAATTACTAATACTGTATGTATTTTAGTGTCTGTTGAATATCTTAAGTGTTCTCATCCCTCTAGTGGAGGTATCATGGTCTAATAAAAATGTACAGTTAAAAGCTCGACAAACAATTGTCAACATGCCGCACTTCTGTCCTTACTTGTTGATTGTCTAGGTTAAACTGCTATATGAGAGAGGATAAACTCGCTCTAATCACATCACTGTCTCCTTGAATTACAATTTGCATGAACGGTCGGTTAATCTAGAGGGAAATTGGATTCGACCAGTGCTATCTCTCATGGGAAATCTGTACTTTTAAAAGTCCGGGCCTTCTGCTTTGATTAGAAGGCCAATGCCCTGTTTTTCCTGGTTAATAGATGCATTTGTAGCATGTTAAGATGCATGTACAATTACAGCTCTTTAGTCATTTCCTCCTACAGCCCTTGAACCCAGAATTAATCTATTTCCTCATATTAAATGAAAATATTGAATATTCTAAATAATTGAAGTTTTGTTTAAATTCAGATCATGAACAATGTATGGCAGTGCGTCTTTAACGCAGAATATTTATTCTGAGATGGACTAAACAGTATTTTTAACTCTGTGATTCTATCACACTGTACTGCAATTTCCCTGTAAGTAGGTTATTTTGTAGCAGAGTTTATTATAAACCCTGTGGAGATGGTTGTAACCCCCAGCAGGAATGTTTGAGCAGCTCCTTATTTTTATGGCCAGCACAGCCAATCAGCCATCCATATTTTGACATTTACAATGTGCTGTTGGGTTTCCATGGACAGACCTCAGCGGGGCTAAATGGTAATGGCAAGCGATAACCTTTTGGATAGAGAGCTGGTAAATATAAAGAGCCAGCTTTCATTATCTCTATCTTTAGTAATTCCACACCTATATGTTACTTTTCAGTCTATTTGATACAGTAAACACAGATGTGGATTGTACCTGGCTCTGCTTTAACCCACAGGTTAAGTTGACAGATCTGTACTTACATTTTTTTTTTTTTTTTTTTTGCTGAGAGATCCTTGTATTTGCATGGAGAAATCACACACACACTTTTCTCTGATGTTTTTTTGATGAGTCATCTCATGTTTTCTGTAACACTTTGCTTTGTTATCCCTCTCCTTTCTTCTTCTTGTCTCTATCACCAGCATCAAAATGGACATACATGCACACTGCAGAGAAATGTCAATGCACACACACACACACACACACACACACACACACACTGAAAGGAGACTACACCCAAAGCTGAGTTGAATGATTCTAAAGGGGGTTAAGGGTTACACACACACAGGGGTGGTTGCAGGACAGACAGATAAATTGAAATAAAATACTGACGTCTTAACATTTTGTGTTTTTGCACAAAAAAAAAAAGATCATTTTTTATTTTATCGTACTTTAGCACCATTACAGCTAAGTGTCTGTATGTGTTATGTGACTTGGGGGATGTGCTTAAAATTTTTTGTATACACACACACACAAAGTATAGTGAAAACCTATAGTTAATGCACCTTCTCTGTTATTTTTTGCTTTATTTGCCATAATTACTTGGATCACCTGAATGAGTTTTTCTGCTTCAGTCATGGTATGAAAAATTGTTCCACCTACAATAGTTTGTACAAACTATGAAAATCATTGTATGTGTTTGGGTTGTGTATGTGAGATTGTATGTATGTCTGTCACTAGTGAGAGTCCTTGGTAGTCTTATCAGCTGATTCTAAGATCAGATGTTTAATCACTATGAAAAACAAAAAGCTTATCATTACAGTCTTCGGTGGGTTGATGGGATGTAAAAAGACGGTATTTCTTTCTATTACTGTGTGTGTGTGTGTGTCTGCGGCAGGCCAGCAGAATGTATTGCATCAGTAACTGTAGCAGACAGAGGAGGTTAGCACTGGACCCTGATGGTTCAGTCAGCTATGGAGTAAAGACTCATTAACGCGTGTTCCCATTGATCAGACAGAAGGACATGGGGCGCTCTCTCTCTCTCTCTCAAATACACATACAAATACACACTTCAAGTACTCTTATTAGTTTCTATGAGAAGAAGTCTTTGTTGTATTACTTATATATACACACTGTTCTTTTGCTGTCATTAAGTCATTGTATATTCCAAAATTACTCAGAAAATAGCTGAAATAAGGCTATATATGATTTCATAAGACGCTACAGTAAGAATCGTAAGTCTCTGAAAAACATGAACTTAAAAGATCAAAGTTCTAAGGTTTGTTTTGTCCCTCTGTTTCAGCCTCTATATTTTTTAATAATTTTTAAGTGAGTTTATCCTGTCACTGCAGTCTGGAGTACAGGTTAGTGTAATATTACAAAAACAGGTATTTTTAAAGATACGTTTCCAATGAATACATGCTTAGAAATGAGAAAATATTAGAAACTCCTTGACATGATCCATTAACCCATTTGCTATGTATGCTTCTTTTATTCATTTATTCCTCTCATGTGTAAACAGCAGCTGTCAAAATACCTAGAGTTCGATCTTTTCAGAGTTACCTCACTACCTCTCCTTTCCTCATAAATTAACCCTCAGGATTGTCACACTGCTCTAGAGTGTTTAAGTGCTCTGACACAAACATAGCCATTTAAGTCATATATTCACACAGAGAGCCTCAGCGTGTGTTGTAAGATCCTGCTTGTCAGAGGTGTTTACTGGCTGATGACATTCATCGATTCACTGAGAGAGGTGGGATTGGACTTGTGGCAGCACAACAAAGGTATTTGCCCTCTGCTGAGTGGCGCTGTGAATTTTGATAAGGTGAATATTGATCAGGCAAACTACCTCTTCAGCCCTGAGCAGCTGACTAGATAAAGGACAGATCAGGCATACAGGGGCAAGGCTCTGTTGCTGTTCAGACACATTGGTTTTGACCTAATTGGGACACCACATTATTTTTCACTGAAGATCAAGGATCTTTTCATTTTTAATCCTTTATAAGCCAAAGCAATAAAGACAGTCTTTCCAAAAAATGCTTTTAGGAACGGGTGATGGGGACTAATGGAGGTTGAAAAGGAACAGTTGGCTCTTTGGCAAGCTTTGAGCATCCAGAAGGTCTTAGATAAATGTGTGCCCTGTTCAACCTTGAAGCCTGGCCAAGTTGAATCAGTGAAATGACTGGGTGCTGGCTACCAGTCCCAAAGCCAAGTACTACATGAATTAACCATGGACCTCAGGGGACAAGATGGAGGAAGTGGAGGAGCAGTGGAGAAAAAAGATGTCCTGGAAGAAAAAGAAGGAGGACTGAAGAGAGAGGAAAGAAGGACGAAGAGGACGATGGAGTGACAGTAGGGAGCAGATGTCAGAGTCAGTCTAAGTTGTCATGGTGTTGCATTGCCCTAGCCATGACTTCAGGTCACCGCTTCATGGCAAAGTCCAAGGTGAATGGCTCTCGGCAAGGATTTGTGTGGTTGTGTTTGCATCAATAAGCTCGTGCATGTGTTGCTTTAAGGCCTTGAGCAAGTGCTGGCAGGGTGGCGTAAAGCTGATGACGCGAGGGAATGAGTGATGCCCTGGGTTCACGGCTGTCAGCCAGGCTAATGGAGGGCGCCACACTAGGGTGCCCACTGACTGACAGGTGCCAACTGAGGCCTTCGTCAAGCAGGCACCAAGTCAGCGTGCCAGCTCGCTTATGGCTGTGGAGGATGATGACACAGAGATCACTCACTCGGGTAATGCTGACACACATGATGCATGCACACCCTTCTGAGCCTGTCACTCAGTGAGGAGCGTAGGCCGTGAGATGAGATAGTCTTAAAAGTTCCCTGACTCATCAAGCATAGACAAGAGGGTCAAATCGCTGCTTTGAAACTGGAGTCACCATTATCAGTGCCATTTTCACACTGACAGGCCTGACCTATGATCTTTACTGGCCCACATACAGGACCACAGTTCGTTTTCATTCACTGGCAGGATCATCTATAGCACATTTAGATAAATCACAACCTCTCTCTTGTTGCACTCAGTGATGTTATAAGGAAGGGAAAGTGGACAAACCCTCTAGCAAAATAAATATCAAGTACATTCTCACCAAGGTTTTAGTGCATGCCTTTCCCCTTTACAGATGTATCCTATCCCTGGAAATAACAACATGGCTCTTGTAAAATGAATTAAGGTGGGGATAGAGATTCCCAGTCACTACTGGCAGCTAAGTGATTCCATAAAATATAAGTTTTATATACAGGACATAATAAAAGCTAAAATATATATATATATTTTTAAGCATTTAAATGAAAGGGACCGGTACTTTAAAATTTAAAACACTAAAATACTAAAATTTTTTGAAGTCTTTAAAATGTATTAAATGTATTATTTCAACATTCTAACACAAGTCAGCTGCTTGCACATACAGAAATCTACCCAGAAAAATCAGTTTTGTTACTGCGTCAACAGTATCTATAATGTTGTGACAATGGGTCTGTATGTTCACTAAGATCTCTTGTAGTCTATATTAAGTGGGAAGGTAACTTCTTTTCTGACGACATGTCAGACTGGTTTATTGTGCTTGACGTCTCAGTATCTTACATAAAGTATTGTAGAGCTTGTAGGACTTAGACAGTAACTGGGACCTCAGCACTTGAGCTTTTTCAAAAGACCCTTTGCTTTCAACAAGCCTGAGTAACCTGTAAGAAAAGGGTGCGTTTGACATTGTAAAGCAGCTTTTCAGGAAGCAGAAAACTGGGATTAGGAGGCTATTTCTTTATTGTCTCCTTTGAAACAACATCTGGTACGGTATAGGATGCAGGGAAACAATTGAAAATTTCACATCTTTTAAATTCCAGGTCATCACATCTTGTTCAGATGTCATGAAAATGTTTTCTTCTCAGCTGGTCTTTTACAGCAGAAGCATCGAAGTTTGGCAAGAATATGACTATTACAATCATTACAATCTATTACAATCTTCCAATAAAGAAGAGACAAGAAGTTGATGGGTAAGGAATAGAAAAGGAAGAAGTAGTAGGAATAGTAGGAGGAGGAAAGAGAGAGAAGAAAGGATTGATGGGGGGATGGCAGCTCCCCCATTTGTCACTCTATCTCCCACCATGTATCAGGTTCCTGGTAAGAGACAGGCCGCCTGACAGAATGAGATCAGCCCAGTCAAGCAGGCCGATGAGCTCCATCTTTTCTAATCTGAGTAACCGAGGCCTTAGAGGTCAGGGGTAGTCCTGACTGGACCAGACTAGGTCGAGCAAAGCATCAAGCATAAGGACTGGAGCTGGAAACACATCAAGTTATGTGAGTGAGCCTTTTACCACCATTGTCCCCACCCTCACTGCTGTTTTTAATGCAAGGCTTTCTATTCTGCCATAAAGGTTTTCTGAAGGATGCACAGTGTGTTTTATTTCAAAAACCAGAATAAGTGTGGGGAAGAGAAATAGGATGGGTTTTTAAATTTGTAGAAATTGCCAGGTTTGAGGTTTTTGAGGCATGTCAGAAAGGGTGTTGTGTACTGTTTAAGACTTAGTAGGTTTCTGGCACTTTTGGGATCACACAAGCAACATAGGCCCATCTTGATTCACCCTGTTGCCATAGCTAATTGATAAGAAAATCTGCACATTTCCACTGATCTCCAGATCAATAATCAAAATAAGTTCTAACATTGATGCCCCTGTGTTCATTGCATACGGAATAGCTAGAAATGACTCTACAGGGTCTTTTGTATAGTTGTATTAGGTTTTAAGCATGATGAGTTAGTTTGTA
The DNA here is from genome assembly GCF_016859285.1 of Xiphias gladius. Classification (NCBI taxonomy): domain Eukaryota; kingdom Metazoa; phylum Chordata; class Actinopteri; order Istiophoriformes; family Xiphiidae; genus Xiphias; species Xiphias gladius. The sequence continues at coordinate 4,220,855 of NC_053404.1, forward strand.
ATCCAAGTAGTCCTAATATTGTTTTGAGGACAAAAATGAGTCCCATGCCTTATTCAGCAGGTTACAGTCATATATAATCTTAGGTGTCTCCATTATTTTGTCCACACCTAATGCTTGAAACAATTCTTGCACTGTCTGTTCTCCACAAGATTGCTCCGGCCCTAAGCACACAACAGCCACATTACTCAAGTTTGTCAAAGTGAGTGAATGAGAAATGGAGAGCTGTGCAGAGGAGAAGATAGGCACTGAATGAGAGAAAATCAGACTGTTGGAGGCATAGCAGATGTAATATCACTTGAAAAGTGTCTCAAGCAAATACACTTCAGAGAGAGAGAATCACAGACAAAGACAGAGAGAGACAAATAGACAAGACTCGGGTGAGAGAGAAAGATACGATACTAAACAGGAAGAGAAGTGAAACTGATGGCAATGCCCTGGAGAGGGAGGGGCTGAGCAGAATAAAAATCGGACAAGAGGAGCAGGATTTCAGGCTCACTTCATCTTAGCACTGCTATCAGCCTCTAATTGCTCAGATCAAATTGCTGTCTCAGCATATATCTAGGGACAGTGAGTGTGATAGCCTGTAGCACATCATTTACACTGTAATAACTGGTAATAATTGCTATGGGCCCGAGCTTCATGAAGACGTCAAGTTGTTCACCTCCTAATGGCCTCTTCTTTTGTTGGGTTTAAACCCCTTCCCCATAGCAGCATGATATAGATGCCCTCCCACTGGCATCATCATCTCCTCCTCTCCAGTAGTTTAATCATGACCCCGTCAAACATCAGAATACTGATATCTTTTTTGACGGCTCACTGTGTTGTAAAAGGTTCAGGGCCTGGGTTGAAATTTTAAACCACGCAGTAGTAGCAGTAAGTTTTTTTTTGACTACAGGCCAGTGAACTAAACATCTCCACTGGCAAAGAAATAACTGAAAATAAATGCTTTAAGGGGACATTAAGTGGTACTGGATAATTCCTGGCTGGGTACATTTGGGCACAGTAGAATGGAGAAGCTATGGAGAACAGCCTGGAGAGGTGAGGGTCAAGTTACCCATCTCCACCCCTATCCTCATTAAGCTTCTGAAAGCAGCCAGCTATGGACTCGTTAGCGCTAACGAGACACCATAACTCTTACTAGATGAGAAAGAAGCAGAATGGGTGGGGGGGGAAGAAAAAATGGAGAACAGTGCTTATTCATAGTCTTCTCATCATGTTGTCTCTAATATGGCATTGTGCTACAAACGTATCACTGCCTGCTGCTTTCTGTTGAACTTCAAACACCTGTTGTTTGTTCATAATCACCTGCTAGTTCATGTGCAAATTATGCTACTCATGATACTGTGATTTTTTTTTTTTTTTTTGTTTTGGTCAAAAAACAATCACACTGCAAAACAATTGAAAAGGGAATGTTAAGGTGATAAATGATTAAAATCATTAATTTTTCAGCCAGACTTTTATTTCATTACTTTGATTTCTTTTCATAAGTATTCAGAAGATTATTATAATCCAAAAGCCTTCTTACCTAGACTGACTGTGTGTGTTTGTGTGTGTGAGCCCACGTTGCGGTGTGTGTGTGTACTCCCAGGGTATTTCACTGTGCACTGTTTGTACTGTGTTCTCCTCAGAGATATGAATTAACTGGCAGAATCATTAATTATCCCTGCTAAAACTGCTGAGCAACATTACATGTACCTTCACTGTGTTTGCAGGTCACTTTTCTTCTGGGACTTTCTTGCATCTCTGCCTGTGTTTGGTGGGCATATCTTATACAAACATCAATACATGTACATTAGTCATGTACATATTTATATACTATAGTTGTAAATACAAACCCTGCTACAAACAGACATTAAAATGACCTTTTCTTCAAATGTTCATGCACAGTTATTTTTTATTTCATGAATGTATTTATTTATTCTTATTTGAACAGTAATTGTGGCATGTGCCGAAGTCTGGGCAGCTTTTTGCTTTCAACAGACCAGAACTCAGACCTTCATTAACTTCTTCGCCCCTCATTGACTTGTTAGGACCTTTAGGGCAGGTCAAGAAAGGCCACTAGCAGCTGTCAGCTGATGACAATACCAGAACTTTATAAATTCTCTGACTCTTCAAACTTTGTGGTAAGGCTCAACAAACATGGGCTCCAAAAAGCATTTCAAGCTGTGATATCTACCAGTGGGGCAATGCCACAATTACTTTTCTTTTTTCAAGTTCATGAAATAAAAAGTGAATGTAAAGCGGTTTAACGTGGGAAGAAAAGTTCATTTTTGATGTGTGTTTGCCACGGGCTGTATTAACTACTTATTAACTCACTTTAAATGTATGTTAATACACAACAAGATATGGGATTTGCCCATGATTGCCCAAACTTCTGCATACATCCATATATGTGCAGACATAAATGCTCATATAAATTTTGATCCTGCATATGTACTTTATCTATATATGCATTCCCACATAATGTGGGCATTTTGGAATTTGCTGGAAAGTCTAAAAGTGTATGTTTTATAAATTTTAGTAGAGCTTTTTTTGAAAAAAAAATGTATTCCATTACTACCAGTACTACTAGTACGGATAGTGCAGTTTCTATGTGATGATGGATCCCAAATACTGTGTGTGTTTGTTTTGTTTCCTTGTGTGGGTTCAATCACAACAGTGCTCTCATCACGTACACACACACACACGGTGCAGTGATGTCTCACTCCAGTCCGCTCGCAAACAGAGCCCATATTTATTACCGTAAACTTTGAAAAACTGCTTAATACAAATAACAGAGCTCCCATGCCCAGCAGAAGCTGATGGTGTATTGAAACTTTTCAAGGTCATTATGTGTTCAAAAGCTTTTTTTCACCTGATCAAAAAGCTTAACTGTGAGTGGTGCTTGCAACAGAGAAAGTAAATGCTCAAAGGGCAGAGCGAGTGTCACTCTTGTTGCTTTGAAACACACTTTAACAGTAACTTACCAGCTCTGTAATTAGTGCTAGCAGGCTAACCTGAAGTGAGGGGGATAACAGTGATGAAAATAAACACGGATAAGAGACATTTCCTCTGTTCTTGCTGTGAAGATGAAATGTATGTAGATCCTCCTATTTAAGATCAATGTATAAGAGGGCTGCTTCAATAAAGCCTATTGCAGCATTCATTCTGTTTGACATCATGCTATCAAGCGACTCATGTTCATTTTGGAGTAGAGGAAAGCACCACAAAACATGTCATGTTCAAAAGTGAGCTGAGTAACTCAGAAGTACTGTACATCAGTCATGAGCAACACTGAAAACAATGAAAAAATAACACGAATGCATTTACAAAAAATGCATTTGTGCATCTTCTCTTCTCTTCTGGACTATATCATTTTTTCTACCGAGCCACTGCAAGTCGCCCTGCTTAACTCTTTTATTCATCATCCCCCTCAGTGCCATCAGCACTTTTTGGGAAAACTTTGTTATATAACTGGGAGTTATATCATGTCACTTTAGTGAGCAGCTGAGTCATACAATGCCTTACATTTTGAAGTACATCAGTATGACTACAGTGACTTTTTAAAATAGTGCAGTTGCTTTCTTAGTTTAACTAGAGTTACTCATTAATAATTATACATATAAGAAAATACAGGACAGTGATGCTGCTAACTACATTCGTTATCTGGTTTCTCAGTCGTGGTGTAAATGTGCAAATTAACTTGAACCGACGGTGGATGGAGCAAAATAAATGTAACCTCTCCTTTCTTGATATGATGGATGACCAAAGCTCATTTGCATAAGCAGTTGTGTAAATATTTGTAATATTTGTCAATGTAATAGTGTTAATATTGTAACATGTTTTTTTCTAAAGCCTCTATTCTCAATTCAAAATTTTCTATGTACTACTAGGAAATTCCTGATTTTCCACTGAAGGGGCTATATTGGTGCTCTATACAAGCATTTCAGAAAGCTTCTGCGTTCCTAAAAAGGATCTGTCCATTGTTAGTATACAAAGAGCTCCTTAAAATGTCCCAAATCAGCTATATCACAAATTGATTGACCTTCAATCACATGTCTATCTGAGCCCTTGTTCTTTTATGTAGAACCCCTGCTCTAATCAAAAAACCCTTGTAAAATTTTTTGTTTTTGCTTACCCCTGTGTCATTGTGTGAAAGAAGTATTTTGAGACTAAAGTTAGCAACAGTAAGGAAAGGTCACTTCTGCCCTCCTCTACAAAATCATGAACTAGCTGTCCCCTCTCCAACTCTTATTTCCTCCCCTAGTCCCTCTCCCTTGCTCTATGACCTATCCCGTGCCAATCTATTTTTCCTCCCTTTGCTCGTCCTTCACTCTATTCCTACACATACTGGATCACCCCTTGTACCACAGCTGTAGCATTTGATTAGATGGAGAGTGCAATTCTAATTGTGGGATGTCACTTTTCATTTGTGGGCATATGATTTTGAATGCTTCTCTCTTTTAACATCAGCAGGAATAGGATTTGAAGAATGTTATGAAAAGCTAGTCACAGTTCCACGCAGAAGGTAATCTTGTACATGAAAATGTCACTGCTGGCATTACCACATCAAACCCGTGACTGGATAGCATATTAATTGTAGTGATCCACTTCAGTATGCGCTGTCATAATTCATAAGTTCATCTCTAGCAGGCAGGCTCGTACTAGCTCAACATGGCAGATGTTATTTGCATTTGAGATGTAATATTACATTAGTAGTCAATATATTAAAGTTTGAATTACTCTACTGATTATGGGATCTTCTGGTGCAGTTTTCTGAACTTGAATGGATGTCCAGTGATGATAAATTAGCTTGTGTTTGTGGCATATTTTCACATATACACACACATCCTAAACCAGTCAGTAATTTGTTCTTGTACAGCACTTTGAAGCTTCACGCCATTCTGTAGACAGAGATGGCGACAGCAAACTAGGAGAACAATTTTTTTGTGTGAAACTGGAGTGAGGGGAAGCAATTTTCCACATGGCCTGGGGTGGAAACATTTGTGTCACACACAAAAAAACACATAAATACAACATACACACACGTACTGAGTCCCCCTGTCCAAACAGGCCAGCATGAGCTCCTCTTTAATACGTGAGCCTTGCTGTATTGTGTTGCTGTGTGTGTGGTTGTGTGTCAGCCTGGCGTGCAGTGATGTGCTTTACTGTTAGTAGCCGTTATACAAAGCACATTATCTAGCATGTTGTTAGTCAGTGTCCTGTCTGTCGACTGATGAATGACCTACACAGATGAATGTTTTATAGAACCCTTGACTGCACACACACATGTAAACACACACACACACACACACACACATGTAAACACACACACATGTAAACACACACACACACACACACACACACACACACACACACACACACTCGCTTCTCCCTCTTTTTCTGGTCCTGTCTGGTCCTCTCTGGTCCTCTGCCTCGATCTTTCACTCACCTACTGAGCCAATCACTCACTCACTCTCACAAACACTCAAAAGCGGGCTCTCCTCTTCTCTCTCTCTCCCTCACACGTACACATCAAATAGCTAGTTCACTGACAAGTCCATTCACTCTCCCTGTCACACATACACACACAGTTACTCACACACTCAGTCACCCATCCACTCACCTCCAAACTCACTCAGAAGCTCTCCTCCAGCTCTCTGTCTCTTCCTCATTAGCACTTCCTCTCACAGACACACACTTACTGTACACAAACATAGGTCTGTGGCTTTTTCTGGCTGCTGGTTGAGCTTGCAGAAAATCAAGTTAAATAACATATGTGCTCAACTGTGATCTGCCTCAGCTGATGGCTGCTTTAGAGGCCCTGAGAATAGAAAGATGATATTAACCACAACATAAACACAGACTCTGTGCTTTAAGACCTTGAGCCTGTTGGGGAATTTGAAGAGGAAGCTAGTGAGATATCTAGATATGTATGTAGAGGCACTGCAGGATTTCCTGCAGATAATTCTATTCCATAAATGCAAGAGCATTTTGTACTTTTTAGATTGTTGCTACTTTCAGATCATCTGATATTATGATTGTGCAGTTTCTCCCTTGTTAAAGACAGTATGGTCTCATCCTGACTCATATGGATTATCTCTCTCTCTGTTAGCAGTTCTAAAGCTTTACTGTAGAGTCATGGTTTGTCATGTCGTAGCATCACTTACAGTCCAAGGTTATTGCTAAGGCTGGGTGAAGTATACTAAAATGAAAATAACTTTTCACCTTGAGACAGGCACTACGTGATTAGTTTTTACAGAGCAGCAAAAGGACGTAAATAACTCTATATAGCTGTGTGTAGCAAAGGTCCAGCTGTATTCTTGCATTGTACTTAATGTGTTCATGTCTGTGTGTTCCCTTGCTTGGTTGGCTGGCTCATTAGCTGGTTAGTTATTGATTAGAATAACGACCATGTTCATCAAACTAACAAGCCACACAGAGGATATGGTTTGTGAATGACTGAGGCCAATTATGAATCAGTTAGTTCATTACACATATACATAAACCATGTGCAGGTACATTTTCTTAATACGCAGATGCAGGAAAACAGATGTGCATGTGAAAGAGAAAGATCATACTCTCTTGTCCACATAAAGCAACAAGACACAGACACAAAGGAGGGTAGGAGAAAGCTAAAAACAGAAATGGAAAAAGATATAGATATAGATAACACTCCCCTTTGAATGTCTTTACAGAGAATCGTGGTTTGTTAATACTGCAGGATTGATTTTAAGATTTTATTCAGTGCTTTAAAAATCCTTCATGGCCTGTTCCTAGATAGTATTTCTGAATTACTGCCCATCTGCCAATCTTTTTATTCTTTTTTACACAGTTTTCTGTCTTTTTTGAAATTTAATTTTTTTCTGGATTAATCAGGAAATCTAGATTCTCCAACCTGCAAATGTGACCCACGTGAATCATGCGGATCCTTTTAAAAAAAGAAAAAGAAAAAACAAAAACAACTCTCGTGCTCGTGCATCAGCGGTATATTTTCCTGCTTTTTTTTTCATCTCTAGTATGTGAAAAGAGATCGTTCGTATTGCTGAACCCACTGACAATTATCACACACATGCACAAGGTTGCCGCTTAACTGGCCGAAAAATCATTTAATACAGGCTAATTTTTTGTTTGTTTGTTTCTCTATAAAGTACTTTGCACTGCTATATAAATTAAATTATATTATTTATTTTTCTAAAATATATATAGGTAAGATACAGTATTTCACAGTTCTTTGTGCGTGTGTGTGTGTGTGTGTGTGTGTGTGTGTGTGTGTGTGTGTGTGTGTGTGTGTGGGTGTGTGTGTGGGTGTTTGTGTGTGTGTGTGTTTGTGTGCACACTTTACATACTGTATAAACTAAGACAAGTCTTTGTTGCTGGGCTTTCATCAGGCTTGGCTTTGATGTATGGCCTCAACACTGGATCAAGGTCCTCCAAATTAAAGTTCCCCTGTTCCCCACACTGGGAGACACAGCAGGTCTTGTAAATCACTATTTTGTGCATGTGCGATTATGTCCGTGTGAATGTGAGCAGAGCTGGATAGATGTGGCGGTTTACAAATCATTAATGCTAGCCTTGGCCTCTGGCGACAGACAGAGGAGGAGGAGGAGATAAGGGAAGGGAAGGGAAGGGAAGGGGAGAAGAAGAATAGATGGAGAAGCCACAGTAAGAGAAAGAATAAGATGAAAAAGATACAAAGACTGAGAGGAATAATGTTGATGTGATGTGTGTATTTGTGTCTGACTGGGACAGAGTCTGTCCGCCTGCAGAAGGTAACAGCTGCAACAGATGAGTCACAGGCTCTCTTTTACACTCTGGTTTCTACCACAGTTTATAAACTGACAGCTGATGACAGTCAGCAATAAAGTATCACACACACACAAACACACACACTGCACTTGCATGTCAGCAGCACTGTTACACTACGTTCCACCGTTCCCTTACTCCTCAAACTTTGATAGTAGTCTCCATTCCCTAATTTTTCTGTTTCACTGTCTCTATCTTTTAGAAAGTCTTTCAGCCTTTGTTACCAAGGCAACAATTTCCCACAGTTTATGAAGCTGTCCCTTTAAATTATGAGGGATGAGGTGGTGGACGGTATTTGTTCCACTGCCCCATCATCCTAAATTAAATAAAGATAAGATGATGTCATGGCCACTGCCTTGCTTTTCTGTTGTCACCAGCTTTTTTAAAACCTTCACCTTATTAGCACAGCTGATTTATCACCCTTTGCCAAATTCTGCCCCTTTTCTCTACACACACTCTCCTTCAGGTTTACTTTATCTTCAGGTTACTGTCTTCTTCTCTTTCCTCTTTCTCCTCTCTCTCTAATGCGGACGATTGGCTCATTACAGTTAACAAGCTTTGTTGCCCATTTGCCAAAAACCCTTATCTTGCTGCTTAGGCAAACAGCAGAGCATTAGCCCGACAATTACAAACTGCGTTTCAAAGTGGCTTAGCTCTATACAGAGGAGACAATTACAGATTGTGTTTTGAAGACCTCCTTCTGGAAATTATCACAGCTTTTGCAAGTGGTTGGAGGGGTGACAAAGTTGTCCTACTCTGCTGAGGGTGAGGAAAGGTTTGGAAATGTGGAAACATACATCAGAGTATATCTCTGAAAGTGTCTGCTCCTCCCATGTCCCTGTCTCTCTCCAGCAGCCTATACTACTCAGAAGTCTTGAGATCTAACGTAACCACATTAAAGTGAGAGGTTGGGATGGAGTGGGAGAGACATGGAGAGAGCAACACTGCGGACACAAAGAAATAACAGCAAAGAAAATGGAGAGGTTGATCTATATATTAATTCTTAAATACTGTACAGCATATAGTTAGCTGTAGATAATCCATACAATACAGTAAATATATATTCAATTGTTTGCTTAATTTACTGCAAATCCCTTGACTCATTGTGAGTTCTGGCCTTTGTCAAGGACCATTAAAATGACATGCAACCACAGAATTTTCCATTAAAGTAAACTCTTCTTCACTCTTTCTTCAAGTAACCTCAACTGATCTCCAAAGGGCACTATTCTGACCACCAGGGCCCTGCTGAAGTTCTCTCTCACACACACTTCCACACACTCTTCTGCCTGTGTATACAGCATGTCTGTATGATCTTGATTTTACTGTGTGGTTTTTTCTGCTCTGGATTTTTGTTTTTCCCTGTAAGTTCTGTTACCTTGTTCCTCTGATTTGTGAAAATTCGATGTTGAATAACAACTCCAACTGTGAGCGGTGAAATGTTTTGGTCAAGTAGAAATACACAGAAAGACATCTTTATCTCTATTGGACGCTTTGAGGTTCATCCCCTGGAATTTTTAATGTACATACCTGTCCAGCTTAAGTGTGCATTCCCGTCTGTCTGAAAAAATATGAGAGTGCAGGAATGTACGGCAGACAGGGACAGAGGAGGATGGGAATCATCAACATGTTAAATAACCAAGCCTGGACAGGAAATGAAACATTTGTCTTCTCACACTTTTTTCCCCTTCTGCCTCACTCTACAAATTCCCATATCAAAAACAAGAAGGCCATGGAGGTCAAAATGTTCATTTAACCACAGTATGAAAGTGTTGGTGAGAATGGCCATATATGACATGTTTGTCATGAGGGTGGCATTTGAGGACAGGTCATGGGGTGTGTAATGTGAACATAGTTTGTATTGTGTCTTGTGTAATTTCAAACAGATTTCACACAGAATTATGGTATGTTTTAGTACTGTACTGAATATGGTAGTTACCCATATAAGTAAATTTATTCTTGGCTGTGGTAACGTGTGATGTGTAATGTTCATGACTGAAGGGTTTGGGTCCGTCCTTGATTGTACATCTTTGCAATTCTGTGGCCAACTTGGCCATTCTAAATCCATTAAGCACTGACATCTGTTATATCAAACATATTTAAATATTTTCTTGGCACCTTTAGTTCATTCTGGCACAACCTTAAAAAGGAAAGTGTGTTAATGACAGGGCATTTACTTGTGCAGAAAGGGTAGTCAAATTGCTTACCATTCACATTATTAATATACAAATTAACAATTTTGTGCAGTCTAATTCTTTATTTTACTTAAAAAAATCATTCTGTCCTAGATAAAATTGTTGTTAATTAGTGTCTTTAATGTGAATTTTGTTGTTTCTAACATTTTTGCTGTTCAACATTGACTATTAGTGGTGTGCATTGAAATACTACAGTGGTTTCTTGATACATTTTTTAAATCCTAGACATAGGAGCTTAAAGTGAATGTTGGGTGGTTTATTACTGACAGCCTCTTAACTTGAAAGAGACTCCAACTACATCTTGGGTCTAAAATTTTTACTTTCAGGTCAATGTGTTAAATAATTTATGCTGTAAAGATGTTGTGCTACTTTTTCTCCTCAAAATGCTCATTGTATGCAAACACATTACAACATACATACACAAACACTCCCTGCTGCTAATACTATAAAAAGAAAAGAAAAGGGAAAATTGCATGCAGCCATTGTGAAATAGGTCCTTTTCATTTCCAGAATCTCTTTAATTGAAGAGGTTCACCCAGAGAATAGTAACAAGTATTTCTCTGCCAATGAGCGCTTCCCAAGCAAATCCACATTTACAAAGCTGATAGAGATGGATGGAGATTCAGCTAACCCACTGACAACATGTCGAAGTAAATCCTGTCCAGGGAACGTTTCTAGATGTTTATAATTGATTTATTTCTATGTGTTCTGCATTTTCCTGGAAGTTAAGCTTCACTAGGTTTCTACGTGAGGATGAAGACAGTACTTAGATTACTTTGGCTTAGTGTCCATTGGTAAGCTGACCCTCGTATCAGTAAACAGTTTAAAACATCTCATGGGCTTCAGAATGTGCATGTGTGTGAAATGATTGTGGTTTCAGAAGAGTCACATTGATGCTCCCATGTTCAATGATGTAATTATAAAGAACATAACAGAATGAAATCCTCAAACCTCCAGGCAGACCCTGTGATATGTAAATTTCCTTTCTCGAATGATGAACACCTGAAAACCAGGCATAGCACTTCCAAAACATGTAACAACTTGGTTTGAATTTCATCACACTTACTAAAATCAGCCAACTGTGGCATGAAATAAAAATTAGAAGTGAAGTGTGTTGAAAATGCCCTCTCATTTTATTTTCTCTTCTGTTTGCATTTTGTGTCTTGCCGGCAGAAAGTAAATGTAATTGAATTCTTGTGAGCCTTACCTGGATGGACCTTAGCATATCGATTTCTCCTGACCTTTTTTGGCTTCATAGTATGCAGTGCTGGTACTTTGAAAACCCTCCTGACATGTAATCTGTATGAACCTCTGTGTCTACCTGTGTACATGTGTACATGTTTGCGGTGTGTGAGCCATACCTCTAAATGTGTGGGTATCAGGAAGTGACACGTGTGCTTTTTCACATAACGGGCATGCGGGACTCCATTTGACGAGGTTTGTGTGCCTTTGCTCCAGTAGTGACATGTAATTTGTAAATAGCACTGTGTGTGACATGAGCAGAGTGGGGTGAACAAGACATCCAGCCTACTATGCTGTGTGTGTTTGACACCACAGTCCGACACAGTGTCACTTGTAGAGAAATTTAGACAGCTTGGCCATTGACCCTTTACAGGTGGCTTATCATTCTGTCTCATGCAGTAAAGGAACCTGAAGGCACTCAGACACCATCCTGTGGGGTCACAGTTACACACTTTTGTGCAATATATGTGGGTCAGTGTTTGTAGTCTCATCTTTTATATGTTTATATTTTGTGTTTGGTTTATAAACTTATCAACATGATTAATGTGCCTCGATGTACCTTATAGCCTGACCAATACATGTATATATGTGTATACATGTGTATATATGTATGTATACATGTATATACGTGTATATACGTGTATACATGTATATACATGTGTGTATATACCTGTATGTATGTATCTGTATATGTGGGTATATGTGTACGTGTGTATACATACGTGTATGTATGTATGTGTATACGTGTGTATGCATACGTGTATGTATATATGTGTATGTATATATGTGTACGTGTGTATACATGTATGTGTATATACGTGTGTATACATACACGTGTGTGTGTATGCGTATGTGTAAGTGTATATATATGTATGTATAAGTATACATTGGGGTCCAAAAGTCTGAAACCACTTAACATTTTTCCTTGAATAGGATCTTAGCCTGTCCATCTAACATATCGTCTAGCTCTGAAATATTTGCAGTTGTTGTATGTCGTGTGTTGGATTTGTTGGATGGATTATGAAAGGATTAGGAGCAAGACACCCAGACTGAATGAGACATAAAACAACTGCAAATGACATGGCCTTTATTGGTCATTTTGTTTCTCTTAGTGATTGTTTTCTGTCCCTGTGTGGTCATTTTGTGTCTCCTTGTGGTTGTTTTGTGTCACTTTGTGGTCGATTTGTGTTTTTGTCAGCATTTCGTGTCTCTCTGTTGTTGTTGTTATGTCACTAGTAAGAGAGGCTCCAGGGCCCTGTTTGACCCCTTCGCTCTAAAGCTGTTCTTATTTACGTTTTTCTGTTTCTGCTGTCAGACAATAGAGTATGACAATTACGACATAATGAGTGAAAGACGGCTCATTAAGACATGTTAACCAGCAGTCAGTTCCAAGCCATTTCCAAGCTGCAGCTCTGCATTTTTAAAATCCTGATTTTATAACCATGATTTCGTCTGACAAAATCACCATACACATAAGTTAAAGACAACAGCTGTGCTTTGATTTCAGCTATATTTACTTGTAAAACGATCACTCAGAGAGAATGTTAGAGGCTCATTCACGTCTGTGTTAGATGCCCTGCAGTCAATTTAATGAGACACATAGAAAGGTGTGCCTGCAGAAGGAAAGTCCAACCGTGTGCTTGCAGGGCAATACTGGCGACTCTCTTCTTTGGAAAGTGGCTAAGTTTTGTCCAAAAAGTCAATAGATTTGCTTCTAGTTGCTTTTGTGAGGAAAATTTGCTAAAGGGGTGTGAAAAGTCTGTAGATCTAGCAACAAGGCGATAAATTGGCAGCACTGCCTGTAAACACCCCCCTGATGATGCAATAGAAACTTTTCGCACAAAATCATTTTGAAAGAGCAACGGCCAATGGGTAAATTCCAACACTCGGCGGTTGGCTGACCAATGTTGTAACATCAGCAGTCATTCATGAGGAGTTCAGCTGACCAGTGGTGTAACTTTATCACTCACTCAGTCACTCACTCACTCGCTCACTTAGTCACGGACATTTGCGTTTATAGGGCTGGCCCCCATCCAAAAATATGGATAGAGGATGTGAAAGGCAGTTTGATACTTTATGGGGCACTGGTCATAGACACTGCAGTGGAATGTAATGTAACATGACAGATGAGCCTCTGTGTTTACTTAATCAATGTTTCTGTGAACCTGTCCCGTCTTGGCCTAATTTGAAAAGAGGGTTCTTGAAAGCAGTTCCAAGTGCTGTAGCTGGGTGCTGGGTGCTGTAACTCATGTACCCAGAGCCCCTTTCCTTACAAGACACATGTAGCATCACATTTTGTGTTGTATAACATATCTCCAAAAAACAAGCTCAGGTGTTAATCAAATAACATCTGCTACCATTTTGGACAGTTTACAGCACTGTAAAACATGCAAACAGTAATATGTCTTTACAATATACACAGCACATTTGGAGGAAATAAGCCAGTTCTCAATGTTAATGTGTAAGATTTTCTGTATGTGTGGGGGTGGGGGACAGAGTGCTGTGTGAGCTTCCGACCACCTGATTACACATCTTCTCTTTTTATTGATATGTGGTAAGCAAGTGTGAGTGTTGATGTAAGACCTCAATCTGTGATCAGTCATTTGATCTTTCCATCCCTACATTACCTCATTCTCTTATCCCTTCATTAGAAGCAGTTGTAGAGGGGAAGATCTACTGAAGGCTGCGGAAACGAGGGCTCCTGATTGGAAACATGCTTTTCTGATTAACTTTTCACCAATAGTAAGTGGTAGGGAGGGGATATGGAAGGAAGGGGAGGGTTCCAGAGAGACAGAGTTACATTAGATGGATCCTGGCATTTTCATGTTATATGTAACCATTTTCTTTATTCTTTTTGCCATAAAATTAATAGAAAAACAATTGAGCTATATGATATTAGTATGCTTCTCAGCATTTCCTAGAAACTAATTGACAGTCAATGGTAGTATTGCAGTTACCCATCACAAAAGTGACATTTCTTTAATCAGCACCTCACCTCATCAGATTGCAGTTGAAATATTTAAAAACCTGTCTCCTATTCCTGCTCACTCATTAATTTTCATTCTCTCGGTTGCAAACACAACAACCTATCTGGCAGGAAAAATGGCTAAATGGCTGGAAAATTGATGCTGGTTAATGGGCATAACAACCTCAAAATTCATAGTTTTTTTCCAATCCAATCCTCCACCTAAAAGGTTTCCAGACCTGGACAGACACCACAGAACAAACGGTGCCCTCTGGGACAGACAGCTGGCTTAATGGATCCTTTGTGCATTCTGGAGCTTTGTCAACTTCCCAGCCACCCCATTCCCATCAGCCCGGCTGAAGAAATCATAAACTCAGCTCGATTGCATCACCATTTTTTTTTTATTTCCTGCCAACGGGGCTGAATGAGTCACCCAGTGCCCCTACGGATCAGAAATATACACACACATAGCTACGCACACATTCACTATATATCATGTACATGTTCAAAACATACAGGCATACACATACAAACAGACAGACACACCAGGACAATCTATCACAATCCAGCTACCACTTTGCCACGCAGCACACGGTTCACCAATTGGCTATTTGTCTTTATTACAGGTGAGGGAGGCTGATGAATTGTTGTCTGGAACAGTTTGTCGTTCCACTGCTTCTCATCCCAAAACAATCTAGAGAAAGGTGCAGGGGTCAATCAAAAGGCATTGTCGTGCCTTTGTGCATGTGTGTGTTATCAGTGTTGAAGATGGAGTAATGTTACATCACTTATCAGATGATAGCTGGTGGCCAAGATCAGAGCAACGAGGGGGTTGCAACACCAATATTAACAGTCTGTATGACATTCGAACACAGAGGCAAGTACCACGTGTACATAAGCACACATGCACCAATTTATTTTTTAATTCATTTTCATCAAGAAACCTGCCCAGGCCTCTCAGAACACACTTGTATGAGGCTTGGTACTGTGGTGTAGTATACCTGGATTAATTCCATGTTTCTCTGTCTCTGAGGGTAATACTCACAGCGTGTCAGTGTATGTACCTGAAAAGAAAAACAAGGAAAATGTTGTAGTACCCTGCCATCTAGTGGTGTACCAGGACTAGTTTTCAATGCTGTTCTTGTTACAAAGAGATTTAAGAAGATTGCAGCATGCAGATTAAAAGCTTGATAAGATCATAAACCCTTAGGATCCTTCTATGAGCTCAAATTAGTGGCTGAATGGGTTTGCTTACATGTGCAGCACATTAAATGTTTACCATTATTTTCTACAGCATCATCAAAGATAATTAAACCCACCTTGGTTGCAGATGAGCCCGCGCCGTTGTCCATCTTGAAAATGTCCCACACCTTTCAGGACCTGCGGTGGACATGAAGGCGTAGGGGCCACCTGCCCTTTGATTGGACTCTGCTTTGTGATTGTCATTCTCCAATCAGATTCAGGTGTAAAGAGAGGGTCAAAATTCGTACTTGTAACTTTAGCATTACACACATTGTGGGAACTTTCAACACCGGATTTTACACACGGTTTTCTGCTTTGTACACAGATGTTCAGTGTCTTTGAGTAACGTCACCGCTATATGTTCACAGATTGTATTCACATAGTCTTTTTTTTTTGTACAAATAGAAATCATTTCTACACATGCACAGTTTTTTTTTTTTTTACAAATACATATATTTTCTAAACTCTTTTCTAAAAATCTTGATTTTTAAGATTTGTTGTATATGAGGAAGTCACACCAGGTATAAAGTAGTAAAGATCTTGTGTTCCTCGTCCATTGTCATTTGTAATTAATTAAACTATGTACTGTATTTTCCTTTTGATGAAAGACACTTTCAGGCAATTATGCAAGTGTGGTTGTCAGCTTGACCTGAGTGTTTTGGATTGAAATTTCCTTGCCTCCGATTATGGGCAGGAACATAACAAGCTCTGTCAGCTGGCCTGCAGCCAGCCATCCTGTAGAACTGGCCTCTCAGTGGATCTGTGGAAATGAAGATATGAACCTTTTCCTTTTTTAGTTTAAAAAAAAAAAGTATGCCAAAGTGATGCAGTGGATGAGTGTGTCTATGAATGAGACACTCTGCCTCTTCCATACGCCTCTGTCACTTTGTCCCTGTGTGTGTGTGTGTGTGTGTGTGTGTGTGTGTGTGTGTGTGTGTGTGTGTGTGTGTGTGTGTGTGTGTGTGTGTGTGTGTGTGTGTGTGTGTGTGGTGGGGGGGCCCTCTGTGTGAGATACAGAACAGAACAACCGAGAGAAAAGACAGCTCACATCCTTATCCTCTTACATCTCTGTAGCTCTCTCTCACACATGTTCTCTGTCTGTGATGGACACTAATCATGAGCTAATGGTTTTCAGATATGATATCCCTGTCCTGATGGGAAATTATGTGTACTGTACCAGCACACTTTCAGAATAAATGAATAAATCCATCCACATTGTTCGCAACTAGGAACAGCTGTGGGTTATGTAACTGACACTCTCCCTGACAACAATTTGAGATCTAACCACTGGAAATACAAGTAAAAATAAAAGTTGCCATGCTCCCTTTTTTGCCATGCTCCCTTTTTCAACTGTGAGGTAATTTTTTTTCTGGAGACAAATGAGTTGGTGATTATCACTGAAAAATAAACTGCTTTTGAAGTTGTTGACAAAAAGTAAATTGTAGCTGCTATGATATTCTCTGGCATATACATTTTTTTTTCTTTGTAAAGCTTCTTACACAACAGTGAGATTGTTGAGATTCTAAAAAAATATATATACTTACAGAATTTAAACCTTTAATCCTACATAATTCAATCACTACAGTGATCATGAACAATTTTGATTTTCGTGTTGTTGCATCATTGTCAATAAATACCTTGCTAGTGATCTATCTACAAGTGTTTAAAGACAGCTTATGTCCACTAGGAGGAGTGGATGCATGGCTTTACAGAGAAGTCCCCATCCTCCAGATGGCATTGATATAGAATATTGGTTCTTATGCTGAATTTATGTCTCAAGGTAAAACCTTTTGAAAATAGTCCTTTGTTTCCATTGGCATTCAGCAATAGTACAAGAGAAGTCTAGATGTGATGATGGACCATGATACTTCTGACTTCCAAAAATTTCATGTCAAAGAAAAATTGAGCGTTGAGCTGACATCAGTCACTCACCAAGTGCCTCTATGCTGTGTGTGAACAAACTGAAAATAATTTGGTTTGTTGCTTCCTGTCAAGCTGTTTGGACATTTGTTATTTCCAGTGTGACTTGGTTCAGCGCGAATGTGCATTCTTTAGACTGATTCCAGATCTCCATGGAAACATTTCGCCTTCGCCTTTGGCTGTCTAGTTAATATAATTTAGAAGGAGATAATTAAAGAGACAAACAGAAATACCTTGATGATCACAACAATAAAGTCTAATTTAAAATGTGCAGAAGATCATGATAGTTATTTATGAAAATCTAAAACATAATTTTGTTTTTTCTAAAGACATTCATTAATAACAACTATGAATGCCATAACAGAAATTCCTACATTCCTGTGTAGTGCATATATACAACTCACACCCCTTTGATTACTTCACCTCAGTACAGAAATGAGGACCTGGTTGATCAACCTTAATCTGTTTTCCTTTAATCCATTTTTTTCCCTAGCGGAGATTATGATGCCAATTTCTAATCCAACACAGTGCATGATGCCCTGTGGTGCAAAGGGAAGACATTAGAAAGAGAGGTGTTGGTTCACTTGATCATCTTTCTCAGATTGAAAGGGTTAAAAAGATAAGATAGATGCTAAAATCTCCTTGACCTCTTTTGAAGTTCTAACATTGGTAGAAGTGTTCAGCTTCAGAGTTGAGAGTAGTCTGACATCAGGTAACTTGGGGGCAGCCGAATCTCTGTTTACTGTTCTCTAATCCTCTCTCATCTCCTGCTAAACTGGAAGAAAAATATTCTTGAGCAGCTAATCCCTCCCACCTCAGGCCTCTACACCCACCAGGCATCATGTTCTATACAGCCTGCTGTGGGTTTCAGTCAGTTTCCTTCACACTGTTTGAACCAGCTACTGGATCATTTCATCCGAAGTCATTTTCCTCTTCCCTTCCTCCTTTAGTGCTTCCACTTCTCATTTCATCCAAGTTTTTGTTTTGTGTTATCTTTCTTTCCTACCTTCTATCTTTAAATCCTCTCTTCCCTTCTCCCCCTTATTTTTTGAGTCTTTCATTCTTTGCCATCCTGCTCTTCTTAATCCTTCCATCTAACCCAACTTTTTACTAACCTTACCTTTTTTCCATACTTCCATCACTCCTTGCTTGCCTCCTTTCTGTTTCTTTCAATTGACCCAGAATGACCCATACCTTATTAGGGGCATTTGCTATATAATTTAGTTATTTTTTTAAATTTGAGAATTGTGAAAGCAAATGTTTTTAGGCCATAGCTGTTGTGATTAAAGGTGGCTCCTAATCTTTTTCTGGGAAGCCAAAGATAATATTAAACCAGGTTTGTGATACCATAGATCTAAAACATTGTAATCCTTCTTGACAGTGGATATACATTACAAAATAAAATGTTCTATTATAATTCATCTTTAGAAATGACAAATACATTTCTAACTTGTGTCAAAGCAAAACCCTTGATGATTTGGCTCAATTCTGTGTTAACATAAGAAGTTACCCACAAAGTCTTACTGGCAGAGAATCATTTGTTAGAGACAGCCCAATATTTTTGTCAAATTCGTACATTTAATATACCACTCCCCCAAATAATCCAGCCTGACAACCAATTCAAGGCCTTAGTTTCTCACTTCCCCAACTGCATCCACACCAGGCAGCCATTTTTTTTGGTGCATATTTCATCATGTATTAACTAGTGATCAAACTCTTAAAGAATCTGAAGTCATGTAAATTGAAGTCATAGTCATTTAAATTTAAATTTGGTAGACTGTTTGGCAATGTAGTTGAACACACTGTTGTCACTGGACCATCCCGGGTCTGCCATGAGCAGTTTGCACTCTGTGCTTTTTTTGGACTCGTTTTAGCGCATCGTGATAATCTCCTGGAGCTTTGTAAATCAGCAACTATGAATCAGATTATCAACTGGTACATGCTGATTTGGAATACATCCAGGCAGAGCATTTAGATTAAATGGCATTTGTCCTGTGAACCATAGAGCTCAGTTAATTTCAGATGCTCTCTGAGGAAATCTTCTACAGTAGGCAGAGACGGTATGATGGTCAACAACAAATATGTCTGATGTGCCTAAAATATGTAGGCTTAATGCTTGATCTTCGGCACTCCGCCTAATTCGGGACACAAACACTCAAGCACTCAGATCTCACTTGCTCACACACAGACACAAAATCACAGGTAAACATTAGAGAGTAAATGTTCCAGACTCATAAGAAGAATTGACAATAAATAATTGTGATGTATTAATAACAATGAACTAGAGTTAGATCCTCTTTTGTTGATATTTAATCTTACATTGTGGGGTGTGTATATGCACGCGCATGTGTGCCTGCATGCACACGTGTGTATTTGTACGAATCACATCTGTCATCCAAAACCATGCACGACTGTGCTTCGGGCTTCAACAGAAACACAAAGACGCACAGCCTTCTGCTTTTACAGTTTGGTCGCTATGTATCCTATGAAATACGCACACCAGTACACTACTTCTGAGAATATGCTTCATGTAGCAACGTGGGATCGAAAAAAAAAGCCGTCTAGAGGGAGGGCTAGTGCTTGAAATCTGTCTCTGATAACTGTTATGTGACAGTAATTAGAATCAGTGAGGCAATCCATTAATCCAGGTTAATCTATTTAACAGAGTAATATGAGGTATTTTATTATTTCAAGTTTTTCACATAAAATATCTACCTGTTTACATGGAACAAGTTGATAAGACAAAACATATATTTCCAAAAACACAGTGGTTTGACTTTTCCTTGAGCACAAACCTGCTCTACATTACGCATTAATATGATTTCATGTTTGTGTTGATGATGACAAAAATATCAACCAAAAAAATCAACCCACACATTAGCTGAATATAAATTGCAGTATTTTAGAAGATTTTTTTTTTTTCCTCATAGTTTTTGAAGTCATTTTAGCTTCCGTCATCTCACTTGTCTTTGTGACTAAATCTTGGCATACAAACAAACAAAAAACTTATGAAAAATTGTCTGCAAATTTTCCCTGCCTGGGAAATGTGCTGCAGAGCTTTGTTAAGGATTTTCAGACATGATGCATCAACACCTTCAACAGTTAAAAAGACTGCAAATGCAATGTCATGGCTGTTAATGAAAACAGGCATGAATGGACATGACCCAAGAGCCTATGAACGAGCATTAGACTAGGCTTATATCTACAAATGTACACATGAACATACTCATAGACAGACACGCATACACACACATGCTGCTCGATATGGCCAGATGGTGTAATCCTTTAGTTTTCCCCGTGTTTCATATTTTTTCCCCTCCTGTGTTGGGATTATGCTGTTGTCCAATCGGATTTCAGCCCACTCTCCAGTGGTGATGTGAGATGAATGACAGCCGGGTGGGTGGGTGGTTGAGTAGGGCAGGCATGCAGTAGACATACTGTACGTTGCATGTACAACATACCATGCTGGCTGTAAGCGCTCCACACTGCCACAACTGCTCTGGCTGCCTTTTGTTGGCCAGCTGGTCACTGGCAATCACTGTCCAGGTAAGAGACAGGACGGACCAAAGCCAGGTACGTTGGGAAATACGAGAGGATCAATTTAACGTTCAACAGCCACTTTCAACAGCGGCCAACGCATCTATGTTTAGAGGAAACAAATATTAACACAAGGATTACTATGGCTAACTCAATAGCTTTCTTAAATTTTCAGAAAGCTGATGCACAGCATGAGCCTTTTTATTACATTGCAAACTGGGTGTATTTTATTGTAGCTTGGTTTTATAAAGTTGTTGTTTTAGGACAAGGTGGACAAGGAGCCGTAGGGTCTAGAGGGACGCATTAAATTGGATTGAAATGATGTGTAACATGACAATATGGCTGCCAGACACTTAATATAATATTATAAATAGATAATTTTAAATGCATTTCTTATATTGAAAGTCCAATTACAGTCATTTTATTGCTGTTTGTTCATTTTTATGTGACATAGATGGAGCTCTATTTAAATATGTCATAAAGAAATAGGACTTTCCACGTGGAACAAAATCCCGTTTAGTTTACTATCAATATGACCTGGATCTGCATGTTGACTCTCTGTATGTTGAAACCCAAGTGTTGGCAGTTTACCATTAATGATAGTGTACTTATTTTAAGACTGCTTTTGCAAATTTCTGGATATATTGTAGCTGTTGACGTGTTTACAGTATGCAGGTGACAGGCTTGCCTGAAAAAGGGACGAGAATTCATTTGCTGGAGGTGTCGGTATCCATTATATCTCCTGCTGTATAATGCAAAACAGTAGGGATATAAACTCTTAAGCCATAGACTTCCCACTTTTGGTATGTTTTCAAAATAATCTGTGTTGAATGTAAAAAATGTAGCAAATACATGGCTTTGTTGAGCTGTTTTCAGATTGTGTCTCTATACTAGCATCAATTTTTTTTCCACTCCTGTGGGATTTTCCCAGTGTAGCCAGTATTTTAAATTAAGATAACAATGTCTTTGTCGTTTCTCATTTTTCGTGTGTGTGTGTGTGTGTGTGTGTGTGTGTGTGTGTGTGTGTGTGTGTGTGTGTGTGTGTGTGTAAGAATGGATTTTGATCATCCTAAAGAATACATTCCTATTGTCAAAACCAGAATAGCAGCTCATTCTGTCTTCCAGCGGGCTGGTAAATACAGTGTATTAAGGCCTGTAGACCTGGTAGAAAGCTCCCAGCCACTTACTGTCATATGTAGTCTAATTTCACGCTTACTTAGCTGTTTTAGCTCTCGTGGCAGATTAGTGAACGTGCCCCGCCTCATATGGAAGAGTGTGTGAGAGCTGATTTAGTGCAGATGCACATTAAATAAGGAGAGAGAATGGCACGGTGTGCATGAAAGTGGGTCTGTGTAATTAGTGCATATCCGTACTGTGTTTACAGTCACAGTGTGACATGCCTGGGTGCATCTGTGACCACTCATAATGCACATGACTGTTTATGCGCACATATTTAGTACCTAGAATTTCACATAGACTTTAAAGCAATGATTGAACTTGTGTGTTGTATATAAAGAGTCCACTCTGCTGCTGTCCATGCTTATGCTGTTACCTCCAATAACCTAACCAGGGTTGGATGTTCTAATCCCAACCCTAAAACCATATACACTTTAGCACCATAAGGGCCCAGGATAAAAGCCCCCATCAAATACAATCAGTCTAACTGAGCTTTATCTATCCCTCTGCCAACGCAGGTCAGTGCTTCCTGTGTATGGTGGATGTGGTGCCAGTGAAGAACGAGGATGGTGTGGTGATCATGTTCATCCTCAACTTTGAGGTCATGACAGAGGAGGCACTTCGAGACCACAAACAGGAGTTTAACCACCGTCTGCCCACCTGGCTTGTCACCGGTAGCTACTATCTAACTTTGTTTATTTGTTTGTTACTTTCTGCTCTACACTTATCAAGTAAGGTTTGAGCAACTTTGTATAGATAGAAGAGACACTCGCTGACACTTTTTGCCTGAGACTTGAGGTTTTTTCCCACATTCTCATTCAGCCCTGTTGCCCAACACTCACTATTGAACCATTTATAATTTTACTCAAGCATGTTTTCAGGTTGTTTTTGTTTTTTTTGACATTTTTTTGTAATGAAAAGCTCAGAAAATCATTAATAAGACTACAAACAGCAGTAACTATTAATAAATAAGTAGTTATGAGTACAGTAGGAGCATAGTCTGTACAGAAAAAAATAAAAGAATTAAACATCACCCCGCTGATCGACAGTGTTTTGGGAAATTAATCATTTGACTTGTTCAGTGCTTAAAATCCTTGTCCAACTTGATTTTCTGCTCGGTTACATTTCTTTGTCATTAACTGAAGAGGACTGATTATTGAGTTTTTTTTTTTTTATTATTGAGTCAGTGAGAGGTGACAATCATTACTTTATTTGTTCATTTTATTTGCAGAAAGGCCAGGTGGCTCCTATATAGTAATTTTATTCCTGTGAATCCTGGGTATTTGTGTGGGATCAGGTTCGACAAAATGCTGTTTTTCATGAACTGTCTGTGCACTTAATGTTCCAGAGGGATAAACCAGGGCAACAGTGTCTGAAGTAGGGCAATGATTTGTAAGTCTCTCTCTCAGCCAAAATGCCTTTTTTTTACCTTTGTGGTTAAAACCAAATTCTAATCAATGTTACTGTCCCAGATTCCAGTAGATTGTTTTTGAATCTGTATTTTGAAGGTCTATTAGGCTCAGCATGATACGGTTCTCCCTCTCCTAGCATGACTTCCACTACCTAGAATATCCTTTCCTATCGTATCTCTTCTTGTTTCTCTCTTTCACACTTTTCTTTCACTTCTCATTCCTGCCACACTTTAATATTAGAACTCCACCTATGACTGCAGGCAATGAGTCTTTTCCCTCCATCTTCCGTCCTGCTTCTCTACACCAGGTCGTCCACGAGGCTTCAAGCTGCGTCTTCCCCTGCTGCGCTCCCTGTCCAACAGTAAAGCATCTCTCGACGACACAGAGGCTGGTCACATCCCCACTGCTACACCCCTGCCGCTGCACCCAGACCACCATAGTCACGAGTCCTTAGGCTTGGGGGAGTTTGTGCCCCTTCCCCCCTTACCATCAGACCACCAAGAGCAAATCAGTGGAAGCAGGTAAGCCAGAGACATGTTTGGTACATTTGGAGATGGGTCATTACAGTTACTGTTGATGTGGAACATTTCTTGCACTCTTGAATGATTCTCATCAGTCCTATAAAGTGTGTATCCAGCCATTTGAGCTTAGTGATACAGCAATTTTCTGTAGGGATCCTTACTGAAAACCGTTCTGCTGACTCCAAGTCTAATTAATATTTGTCTGGCATTGGTGTGGAATCTTTTTGTTAAGACACTCTCCCAGGATCATAAACTTTCAACTTCCAAATTTGAGAATTGTACTAAAGTAATAAAAATAAAAATAAGATTACACCACACCGTCGCACACTGCTTTTATTTTAGTGTAATTACTTAAAGTGGCAATCTCGAGGATTTCAGTCCTGGCTGATTTGGCGACACCTGTAGTTACTGGTGGTAACAGCAAATGCGGTTTTATACTACAGGTCACAGAATTCTGGGGCAGCAAACTAAACTATTTTTGTATTAATAAAGAAGTCAGGCAATAACTGGCCTTTTTCCATCATTCTGTGAGCATCCGTGATCTGATTTAATACTACACAAGGCATGAGTCTGTAAACTGCAGGGCACAGTGAAAGGAGCTGGTTACTTGATTGAGGTGTGGAGGTGTGCAGCCTCTGCAGTTCTTCATCTAACAGCTCACCGTGGCTGCTCATTCTTGTTCCATTACCCCCTGCGATATATACAAACTGATCCGCTGTCCAAAAATGCTGAAAATGAACGTTGTCTTGTTTTGTAGACATATTTTTTATATGTCTACAAACATGTGCGACAAACACAGCATTTCCTCTGATTACGTAATAATAAAAGTCAACTCGTGTTTTGCCAGTTAAATGCTTTTAATGTGAAGCTGCAGCACTGGGAAATAATCGTTTTGCATTAGCATCAACTTAATACAGCATTTTTCTGGGAATGTTGCCACAAACACCCACTTCATAATACTGCAAATATGTAAGCATTGTAATACTTTCACCAGTGGGCCACTAGCTCAGTCACCATTGTGT
This sequence comes from Xiphias gladius, assembly GCF_016859285.1. Lineage (NCBI taxonomy): Eukaryota > Metazoa > Chordata > Actinopteri > Istiophoriformes > Xiphiidae > Xiphias > Xiphias gladius. The sequence goes on from NC_053404.1 coordinate 4,245,869, forward strand.
TGCTTCGTTTGGCGATTGATAGTGACTGAAAAGACATTTATTTAAATGAAAATCTACGAGATTGCCACTATAACATGTGGATTGTTTTCACTCTATTGTATCTTGTTTTAATTTCTTCATCACATGTAAAGCTCCTTGTAGGAAATTAATCTTAAATGTTCCCTGCAAGTAAATCCTCTTGTCCCTTTTCATCGTACAGCGACGTCAAAGGTCACTGTTGGCTAAAAATAGCGGTATTCTGTTTTTTAGTTTGGGAAGACATCCTGTTAATACTCATTACATTCTTTACTGTTCCTAGATCAGCTCTACAGACTTGGCCAGAAGACCGGCAGCAGGACCAGTGCACCTTACTGGTCTCTGGGCCTCCTCTTCCCCCTCCTCCACCTCCGCCTCTTCTGTACGGAGCCCACCTGGTGGGTCAACTCACCCAGTCATCACCTTGTGTAGCACCCCACCACCGCCTCAGCCTCAACCCGGAAGCCTCAGGCTCTAACTGCTCCATATCACACAGCCGCTCACGAGAAAGCTTTCACAGCATGCGCCGAGCGTCCTCTGTAGACGAGATTGAGGCCATGAGGCCTGACTGGGACAGAAAGAACCGGAGAGCGAGTATCCGGCCGGGTAGCAGCAGCACTGGTGAGAAAGAGGATGCAGAAAAACAGAGGACCCTGTCTATTCTCTGCTTTGATTTGTACCTTACATTTTACCTTGTGTATGTTTGCAGGTGCAGTAAACAGTAAATCCAACATACTGAATTCTACATCAGACTCGGACCTCATGCGGTACCGAACCATCTCCAAAATCCCGCAGATCACCCTCAACTTTGTGGATTTCAAACCTGACCCACTCATCGCCCTGCCCACCGGGGAGATGGACATCATAGCTCCCTGCAAACTCATTGACCGGACGCACAATGTGACAGAGAAGGTCACGCAGGTAGGGCACAGTTCATGTGTGGAGTGGCGTGTGTGGTGTACAATGCAGGGAGAGAGGCTGCGCCTGTGTTATTTGTGAGGATTTCGGCCTATCTGAACCAACCTGGGCTGTTGATATATTTTTCGGTCAGACTTTGTGCGTTTTCTACTCCCCTTCTGCACTTTAGCCCATACTGAACTTGGCAGATTAAGTACTTGAAATGTGTTTGTGCTCATGTATACACTTTTGCATGCAAAGAATATTCATGTGTGAACATGATTTACTTTGCTCCTACAAGATACTTTCATTTGCTATAATCTGACAAGTCTTCCTAGGGAGATAATGTTTGTAGTACCAGCTGTAGTGAATGTATATTCAACTCCTGGTTACAAGGTACACTATGTACACTGCCACTTCCTGTAGCTGCTTGCTATTGGGTTGTGTGAAATCAAATATACAGTGGTGCAAAAGATTTGGGAACACTGGATATCTTTAATTGACAAAAATGATAAACATGAACTATGATTCCATGCATTTGAAGACAGATAAGCTGTGCGTTGTCTCTGGCTGGAATTTCACATTGAAAAATGATTCTTGTCTGTATCCACCACCTGTGTCTTTTCACCACATCTGCTAAAAAAGCTTTTGTCAAAGTAATTCAATTGAGGGGACACAGAATAGGCGACCAATGGGATTTCTGGAGAGAAGGAAGGTCTGCTTTGACTTCAATGTTTTACCGAGGGGCTTTTTCTGTTGCACAAAAAGCAGTCACATTTAGCAGTCAGGTAAAGAAGAAACCTCAGATTATAAATTCTATTTTGGATGTCATTGTTGTCAGAGGAAAGCTTTATAGAGGGAAATGGTCACACAAGCAAGGTGGTTTTATGAGGAACATTTTCTTGTGTACTTTTGCAGAAACTTTAACTGAGTATCCAGCCTTTTTTAATCAACGGAAGACGTCTTCCATAGCAGCAGGTTAATTAGGATGTTCCATCACAAAGCATTACTCTGCCTTGTTTCAGAGTGTGATCAGAGTTTTTGAGCAGTCTTCATTTGATGAGCAGAGCAAAAAGAAATGTCTTTAGTCTGTATAAGCAGGCTCTTATTTTGTTAAATGTTGTGTTAGAGGTGAATGACACTCATGTTCACTCTAAACTTTTACATTTCCTCTCTCTTACTTTCTGAAGTTACTTAAGTACTTTACCTTTTCTGTCTGTGTGTTCAGATCGAGTGCCAATTTGACATCTCATCACTCTGGTCCATGTATATTAACCAGTTTTTTATTAAAGCCCAAATCTCCTATGCGTTTCATATGACTTAGCAGGGGAAACAGTTATAATGAGAAACATAAACTTAAAAACTTACAGCCATCTGACAGAGATGACAGCTCACATCCTGAAAAAAGTGACAACATATAACTTTGATGCCATATTTCAAAATTGATGAGGATTAGATATTCTTAAACTTCTCTCTTATATTTTTTCTTAAATGTCTCTTTATTATCAGAAAGGGTCTTGATATTGTTAAAGGAAAAAATTTGAGTTTCTGATTTTTGAGTACCTAGGTACTTTTACTTATTAAGGGTTTATTAGAGTTTGGAAAAACTATTTTTTAACAGTCTGAGGATATGAAATTTCTGTCTTGTCTGTTTCCCCTATTTAACTGTTGTTTAATTGTCCCTTTTTTATGTCACTGTGTGCTGTCAGATGGTTCGTATTAAACAAAAAAATACATAGTATGCACGCATGTCACAATATAAAGACAGGATATTGTGAAAATGTTCCACCTAATGTCCTTACAAATTCAGCTCTCTCATGGATCTACAGTATATTTATTTAAGTGACCTTTGTTACACGCTATTAAGTTTGTGTTTTGACCCTAACGAAAAAAAACATGTTTAAAATTCTGCATGGCGCAACACCCAGGTTACAACAATGAATAATTTCAAATGATTGTATAGAATGTAATTTTATTTATTAATTTGTCTCTTAGTGGAACATCTGCCATGCAATAAAAAATTATTTTGTTTGCATTTGGTGAAAGATGAACAAAGAGCAGAAAAGATTAGGATTAAGCTCTTTTAGGACTGTAGACTACATGGCGTTACTGCAGAGGAATATGAATGATCTTTTCTTTCATATTGTCTTCAGTGCGACACCAGGCTGTCCTTTCTCTCTGAGTAAGAACAGGTACATCACCAGAGAATAATCCAAAATTGATGATGTATCACAATACAAACTTAATGCAATCAGGCTACACCGTATGTGAGGTGCAGCTGGCAAGGTGAAAACATAACCCTCAGTTAGTGTGAGTCTGTATGTGTGTGTGTGTGTGTGTGTGTATGTTCTTTAACCCATACTGCCTACTGCAGTTAGGCTATAGTGCAGATGGAGGAAACAGCACCAGCTGTGTCTCCACATGCTATGGACTGCTATTTTTAGAGAGCTGTTGGAAGAATGGAAAATTACTAAATGAGCTGTGTTTTCAATGCACATGTCTCCCATTCATTTAATGTGTAACCACTCTTTTTAAACAATATACTATACATTTCTTTTTTCTTTTTAAGGTAGAAATCAGTAGGTAGTAATGGGAAAGACAGAGGGAACAAAAAGTGCAGCATTTCTGATTTTAAGTCCCATACGTTCCCTAAAGAACTGCTTCAACCTGCCCTCTGCCTGTCCTGTGGAGTTCAAGAGTGTGCTGGTTTTCAGTCGACCACAGCAGCTGATTTCACTGATAACTGCCCCTTGAACTACAGAGAAAGAAATAATCGGTTGCACCTCCAACTGAGCTCTGTGGTTCAACTTAAAGCCTTCATACTCTTTGATCCTTGTGGCACATACACGAGAACAACTGCTCAGTGGATATCACAGTATGTTATTGGAAGAGCAGTATTATCAGCTATGGCCTGAAGATGGCAGCACCATATTAGGTAGTGTGGTGGCAGGCCTCAGCAATTCCTCAGAGGAGCAGAAAAGAAAATGTTGAAAGGCAAACGGCTGAATAATTGAAGTGTTCCATAAAATATCTGAACAAGAACACATGCAGATTTTCTCACTCATTCGGAATGACCTCTGGCACTGTCCCCTTTTCCTGCTCTGAACATGTAGGTTTTCGCTTCTTGCACTGCTTCATGACCGAGCTGATTCCATTCACGCCGGCTCTTGAATGTTAACTCATGTTGCTTTGTGCAGAAATAAATGGCTGAAATGTACATGTTCTGGTTGCCTTTAAATGTAAATGTCTTTTCCACGTTAGCATTAGATTAGCATTATCTGCTAATTTTGACATGGCAACAGTCTTTGCCTCTGTGTGAGCTTTTATGTAGACCCGAGAGCAGGTGACCTTTGATTTACACATTACCCAGTCTAATACAGAAGCCTGGATAGAGGGATAGAAAGTGAGGATAGGCTGAAAGGATGCCCAGAAAGAGGAAGGCCTTTAGTGAAAGGCATGAAGGGCTGAGTAGACCACTGAACAGTGTAGAGAAAAACTGGGATCATGCGTCGCTGCACACTTGGACATACACATACACACTTTAGTGACACTCACAGCTTCTGTGACTATGGTCATGTCCTATAGGGGACACTTGATTAGCTACTTACCTACTCGTCATAGTTCTCATACAATATTCCTGACACAGACCCAGCTCCATACCTGGCATTCCACGTGAACAGCTGCTATAAGCACCCATACATACACACACAGTAAAGCAAGCTCACAACACCCTGATGCTCTCTTATACTTAGTCGCACACCCACACGCTGCCTCTCCACTCAAGCAGCCTGTCGCATCCAACCCCGCAGTAAAATCCAATGGAGCAATGGAGCAATTGCTGGAGATATTTTTTAGATGTCTATTGCACATTCTAAGGGTGTTACAAGAGTATATTTACTATGTTTGTCTAATAATCATACCAAAATCACCTTAGAAGGTGTTCAAGCCTTAAAAGCTTTACCATGTGAACAACTTTAGATGCTGGTAGGGGAATTATAAATACAACTATTTTACATATCTTGAGATCCAGTAATAATTAATCCTTATTACTGTAGGTTGTATTGGATACAAAACACTGTCTATGATTTGATTTTCTTCTTCACGTTACCTTTATTTTTCAGGTTAAGTAATCTAAAAATAAGGTTACAGTACCAAATCTGGGTTATTCACTGAATTATACTGCATATTACAAATTTTTGGTAATCATTAAACACAGACACCACAACGATTACAGTTTTATATGCTTTAGTCTTGTTGATCCGATTTGCTTTTGGGGGCTGAGCGACGAGACCAAGGTCCATTTTCCGAATTAGAAACAGAACAGGAGCCCTACTGGAGAGACATTCATTGTGGTACTTTGACAAGATTCAGCTACAACTAAGCAGCATATAAAAAGTCCAAAAATATGTGTTTTACTGACACAATACGTTTGAGATGACAAATGGAAAAATTAGATGATAATCTCACAAGTTTAAAGCTGAGTGTGCTGGTGGAGAAATTATAAATGGGATGGAAAAATCAGTCTTAATTACAATGATTTATTTGGTAAGTTTCTCTGAGCCAGTCCATTCCTTTCCTCTCCCTGCTAAGACACTTCAAATTAGATGCAAACTGTTTTACTTCAGTATATTTCATCAAAGCAAACATCCACATAAATTATCAAAAAGTTAAAAAAAAAAATCTGTTATATGTTCCATTTGTCACCATTTGAAACTGCTGCTACTTCGTGAATATGGAGCACACAGGGTATTCGTACAAGGTAAATGAGCCAATTATGAAAGAACACTGGTTACATCATTATCGACTTACATTACATTAAATGTTAAATGAAATGTAAGTTGTATATATTTCTTTAATAAGATGGCTTTACAGGAAATGAGAGGAGCAGATCCCTGTGGAGATCGCAGGAGGATTGTCTCACATCTTTACTGTACGTGTGTGTGTGTGTGTGTGTGTGTGTACTGTATGAATCCTCTTCTGTGATGTGAAAGTGCATAATATATAAGTTTGTGTGTGTATACTCGAAAACTTAGTGCCTTTCAGAGTGGTTGCCCATTTTTCTTTCTCTCTGCTGTACAGTGACTCAAGCAGCTATGTGTAGATAAAAACTTTATGTAAACTTTAATAAATTTAATTAGTGCCAGTGCAAACTGCTCATATTTCATGGTAATCTTTGTATGTTTTATCTAGTTTAGAGGGATATTTTTTATCCTTTTTGACATACAGAAATTGTTTCCTGTTTGTTATATTGGTTTTGTAAACGTATTTGCTTTTCTCTTGGCACAAATAGAAGCCTGATTTTTCTCGTCAGTGGCATTAGACAGCAATATGTTTTGAGCTCAAGACAGCTGGACAATTTTGACAACAGCTATGACCAGATATATATTTCTTAATATAGTATCTTCATTAGAACTGGCATTGTAAATAGTACACACAGTACGTGGTACATGACTGTTCCCTATGTTCCTACCTCTAATGTCCACCTGCCAGTTCAGAGAGCCTAGTTTCCATGTGCACTGCATCCAATAAGTTGTACTCACGTCATTACGTGTCTCATGTGGGTGCATACGTAGGGGTTGCTGTTGCGGGGATAAATATTTTCAGTAAAGTGATGGCCACTTGAACTTTGTGTCAACCCACTTAGTTAAGTTCAGATTCTTCAATGAGTTGGAAGCTTGTACAGTTAAAACTAGAACAATCTTACAATAAAACCTTAATCGTGCATCGGGGGAAAAAAAAGTAAACTTAAACCCATGTTTTATTAGAGGATTAAAAATAAGACTTTGATCAGAATTCATTATCCCTGCATATGCCACTGCTTCACTCATGTTTGTTAGTGACTGTTGCTACTGTTATTACAGTGATTGAATTCCCTACTAGTCAAAGTCTAATGTTTCAATAGGGTCATGAGTATGCATGAGCTCTCTAAATAGTACAGTATATGACAAGAATGATTTAAAAGCAGGTATTTTTAGAAGTGCCACATATTTGTTTTTGCTGAGAAAGTACCAGGGTGCGGGGCTCTAATGTGTCACTGTGGTTGTTATGACGAAAGATGTACCTCTGGCACTGTCGCGTAGCAGGACAGTGTCCATTAAATAGAACAGAAATTAATAGAAATGTGGTTTTATCATCTCCAAAATGAAGTATTACTCATTTTGCCTAGAGGAGAGTGCTTTATCCAGCCCTGTGAGTCTGTTTCAGGCTGTGGATGGTTTCAAAGACATCTGCAGGTGTTAATTATTTGATTCCTTACCCTTCTTTGTGTTACTGCTTCCAAATTGTACAGTCTTCTATGTATATGCATAGAATAGTGGATATTTTAAACTTCTATTTCTGTTCATTCGCATAGATGTTATGAACTTTATGCATCACCAAAGAAAAAATACCAAGAAGACAAAAGAAACAGGATTTATTTCCTCTATTTGCTGTTAGAGCCTGCAGCCATATTCCATAGCTCAAGTAACCATTTTCCTGTTTGCAACCCATATCTTAAATAGTCTTTTTTTTACCTCCATTCAAATTGCCCTATTCTCTTTTGATTTATGGGATTTTTGTCATTGGGGACTAGTTTCCAGTGTGACAGTATGGTAATATTGTGGTCAGAAATGCACATGTGCTGGATTGGTGGTGCCTGGCTCTGTCAGTTAAATGGGCTGGAATAGAGTAGAATCTGGGAGCATGTGACACACTCAACCCACAGGACTGTAATTCAGCTGCCCGCTCAGTGGCTCTGCCTCAATAACTCAAACAGATTGAGTGCTTCCTCCATGTGAGTTCAATGACCCACAAAGAAGGAAAGCAGCTTGTCAGTGTCTTGAAGCAACTTAAATCTACCAGAAGACTGTCTTCAGCTCAATCCACATGTGATGGGATTCTAGGTTTCAGATGTGCACAGTGATAATCCTGTCCAGATCAGTCTTGTGTGGTGTATTTTTCACAGACATCATCAGTGAAAAAAAAAAATTGTCACACAATGACACATGATGTAAGCTCCATTTTTTTTCTTTACTTGCTCCGGACAGCTGTGTGAGGTCGAGCATAGGATGAAATGCATTGCATAAAGCATTAATCGTCCTACAAAGCAGCTAGGATACTACTATACTATATCAGAATGTAAACAAACAAAATATACATTTTATAACCTGGTTACATGACTCTAGGAATTCTGAAAGTCTCTCTTCAAATCTTCTCTGTGGTGAAATTGGAGCACGTAAAAAGAGAGTTCTTATTTTAGTAACATACATGTTTGGGAGACTAATCCAGGAGTTTTCTCAGGGAAGAAAAGGAGTATAGTGCCAGAAGTGACTTTGAAAATGTCATTCCTTTTGAACAAATGTGCCCATTCTCAAGCAGCTAATCTATATCAGACTAATCTATTTTTCCCTCCTGCTGATGTGAGCCACCCCATTCAAACAACATTAGAGAGACATTGATTTGCCCATTTGTAACGCTCTATATAACAGTACTTGGTTTCAAGTGAATTTCGGTGTGTCTTTAAAACATGTTGACACTTAGGACTTAAGGACAATCACAATTCATTTTCAGTGAGATGGGAAGTCTTCAAGGATTAACAACAGGCATTAAACATTGAATTGGTTTAATTTTGTCACTTGGCTAGAAGTTGTTATTACTGTAGCTTTTTTTGTAAAGTTTGACAGCTCTTACGTAAGATAGATTCATTAAATTCTGAGATACCGGTTTAGTTAAGTTCTTTCACTGAAATGATGAAAGAGAGTGATAAAAGTCATTAGATGAATGTAAGAACAAGAAAGACTTTGGCCTACAACTTCTATTAATACATAGTGTATAAAAGGACCATTGAAATATTATCCAAAAGGCTGCTAGAAAGAAGAACGGCCCATTACAATACAATACAATACAATTTTTTCTTTACTTGCTCCGGACAGCTGTGTGAGGTCGAGCATAGGATGAAATGCATTGCATAAAGCATTAATCGTCCTACAAAGCAGCTAGGTTACTACTATACTATATCAGAATGTAAACAAACAAAATATACATTTTATAACCTGGTTACATGACTCTAGGAATTCTGAAAGTCTCTCTTCAAATCTTCTCTGTGGTGAAATTGGAGCACGTAAAAAGAGAGTTCTTATTTTAGTAACATACATGTTTGGGAGACTAATCCAGGAGTTTTCTCAGGGAAGAAAAGGAGTATAGTGCCAGAAGTGACTTTGAAAATGTCATTCCTTTTGAACAAATGTGCCCATTCTCAAGCAGCTAATCTATATCAGACTAATCTATTTTTCCCTCCTGCTGATGTGAGCCACCCCATTCAAACAACATTAGAGAGACATTGATTTGCCCATTTGTAACGCTCTATATAACAGTAGTTGGTTTCAAGTGAATTTCGGTGTGTCTTTAAAACATGTTGACACTTAGGACTTAAGGACAATCACAATTCATTTTCAGTGAGATGGGAAGTCTTCAAGGATTAACAACAGGCATTAAACATTGAATTGGTTTAATTTTGTCACTTGGCTAGAAGTTGTTATTACTGTAGCTTTTTTTGTAAAGTTTGACAGCTCTTACGTAAGATAGATTCATTAAATTCTGAGATACCGGTTTAGTTAAGTTCTTTCACTGAAATGATGAAAGAGAGTGATAAAAGTCATTAGATGAATGTAAGAACAAGAAAGACTTTGGCCTACAACTTCTATTAATACATAGTGTATAAAAGGACCATTGAAATATTATCCAAAAGGCTGCTAGAAAGAAGAACGGCCCATTACAATACAATACAATACAATTTTTTCTTTATGTGGAAATTTTTTTCATCATTCTTCACCCATTAATTATCAAGCAGATCCTTTGAAGTTTGCGAGTGTGTGTGTTTTGGTATACCTGGCTGGCTAACTGAAGCTGTCTGGCTCTAATTCACACCCAGGCAGGAAGGCTTTTCAGTCTTTTTACAGTTTGACAGAACACCTTTTCCCACTGCTGGAAGGCTACCTCTCTTTCTTCATCCCTCACACGCATGTGGACAAACACACACACACACACACACACACACACACGCACGAATGTGCATGCACATGCACGCACACACACACACACACAACCACACAAACGTAATGTATGGCAGACTTTGAAAGCGAGAGTGACATGGAGTGAGGGAGAGAGGGAGAGAGAGAGAAAGGAAAGCCAAATTGAGATAGGCAAGAAAGAAAGAATGGAGAGTGGAGGGAACTAAAGACGTGAATAGGAAAAAGAAAAAAGGTGAGGAGAAGAGTGAGGGAAAGGAGAAGCAAAACACTGAAATTTAAAATGAATAAAGGAAATAAGGGATGAGTGGAGGAAGGAAGGCATGTAGAAAGGGAGGAAACTAGACAGGAAGAAAAGGAGGAAATAAAGAAGTGTTATTGAAAGACAGAGAAAGGAAAAAAGTAGAAAGGCGGGGAAAGACGGGCAAAAAGAGTTAGAGCAGGAACCATATAGAAGTAAAAGAGCAACAGATGAGGGGGACATTCAAGGCCACGCAGTCTGTTTCCATATTTCCACCCACTCTGTCTGTCCCTCCCTTCATAGCTTCTTGTTTCACAAGAAATCTTCTTATCTTATGTTTGTCCTCCCTTTTTTACCTCTTTAATGTCCTTTTCTCTCACTTGCCTGCACTGCTTATCCTTTCCTCTCTTCTTTTTCCCTCTTTTCCCCTCTCTTTCTTTCCCTTTTATTCTTTTCTCTCCCTTTATGCTCTCTCGTGATCTTTTCTGTCTTTTCTTTTTCCCTCCATTGTTTTATTCATCAGCCCATAATTTTTCTATTCTTTCTTTTCTCCCCTCTTTTCCTTCCTCCTCTCTCCTCCTCCTCTGCTCTTTGTCTGTATGACCCATTTCCTTGGCCCTGGCCCCATTAATCACAGTTTTGTGGGTTTGGCCTGCCTGCATCCCTGCCTGGCTGCTCTTCGTCATCATACCAGGTAATTGAATCAGAGAGGGGTCAAGGTCCTGAAGAAAGACATACAGTACAAACAGAAAGGAAGAAATGGAAAAAAGAAAGAAAGACATCAGAGTTGCACTTACGCTTATCTCTGAGGTAATACACTGTACAAATACATTACAGCTCTGTGCTCTACCTTATGATATTTTTAAGTCAATTTTTGCAACTCTACCATTTGTACCTTCAGAAAAGTGCACACAAGTACTATATAACTACTAAATTTACACCTACATCAAAGAACAATGATGTACTCTAAGTGACATATCTTTCCTCCAATCACTGTGCTACATTAACGACTTAAAGCCCTTATTTTTTTTGTGTTATAGCCTCTTTACATTACTTTGATGGTTTAAGTTTTTGTCTGAAATAAAATTTGCAGTTGCAGTTATATGTTGCTTTCAGCCTTCATTCTCAGTGTCCTCTGATCAGACTTGTGCTGTTTGTCAAAGTGTGTTTTTTTAATGCCACTCCTAGGCATTGCCAAAGTTAGAAATGTTCTGCACATAGAGTCTTAAATTAACCTTTGGTTTTGGTGGATGTTACAAATTTGTATGTTAAAGTATAAGAAACTAGTATGTGCATTAGGTGGATCAATTTATTTTAATGCGTATAATGTGAATGTCATTATTCATTTACTTCCTAGTACAAAATCAAAATCAGTAGAAAATGTCTGTAAATTAAAGTTTCTGGAAATAGCTATCATGAGTCTCAATTTTAGTGCTCTTGAAATGCACCGTATTTTATGCCTTACCCAATCGATTTCACCCGTTACCCCACATGGGAATTGGTTGCATCCAGATCGGGTTAGTGAGGCAGTCAGGGTCTAACCTATGACCAATCCATCAAGGGGTGTGGAGGGGTAGGGCGGGGCAAGGGACTGGGCTCATCTCAGGAGCCAATGGAGTGAACCAGGGAAGGCACTGAGGTGCTCTGTTACTGACACACACAAGCCTACACGCATGCATTACTGTTCGGGCCTACAGAGCAGCCTGAAGCTAGTTTCCATTATTTTGTACTATGTATTCTCACCTTTATAAAAGCATTTTTACTGTATCAGAAGCAGTTTAGGTGTGTAAACCTGCTGTTTGCTCCGCCAGTCAGAAGTAATGTAATACTTGCCTGTTGTCAGAGATGCTGATCAGATTAAACGGTAATCTAATAATTAATCTATGAAATAGTGTTGGACATTAATCCAGGTTTAGACTTAATGTTATTATCTGAAATTATTTCCTGATGAATGCACTGACAACAGTTATCTTCCCTGTATATTTACAAATGATGCTCAATTACTGTAATGGCATTAAGAATCCTCATCATACTGGGATTATACAAAGCATGTCAGGCACACCCTTTCAACACTGATATAACACACATACGCATGGATGTGAACTCTCTAAAGCGCCCATAAGGTCAACGCTAACACTGTGACTAGGAAATCAATGGCCGAGTCGATCTATCACATCTCTCTCTTCCCCTCTCTTTCTCACACGAACACACATACAGTAATGTGATTACCTGCAGTAGTATCGGGACCGCAGGTCCTCTTGAGACTACAGAACCTCTCCAAAGATTAGCTCAGTGTTGGCTCCTTGTCGGCCGCCAGGGAATGGAAGTGGAGGCTGCCATTTTAACTAAGTCATTATCCATGACCGTGGTCCAGACCTTGAACCCTACAGAAATATCATGGTAAATACCAGCAGAGAAGTGCTGCAACTAGACATGCTTCGACGCAGCAGCAGCCCAATATAGAGCTTTTGTGATGCACCCAGGGAGATCAAGCAAACACTGTACATCCACATACTGTACACACACACACACACACACACACACACACACACACACACACACACACACACACACACACACACACACACACACACACACACACACAGCTAAACACAGTCACATTCACAGATGCACTCAGTCAATTTTAAAGCTTCTCCACAGTCTACACCAACTGTTTGATACTGAGTAATTGTGAGTTATACTGGTTTGTAGATTTGTGTGTGTTGTGTGTGTTAACAAATTACTTCATTTCCACATACATGTGCACACACACACACACATATATATGTCAAGTTATAAACTTCTATAGGCAAATATACACACAAAACACCACATTCTGTACATGTACACGCACAAAACAAAAACCAGGTCTCGCCAGTGTGACATGCTACAGTGACAGATCACCTTCTACTGCATCTTATTCAGGTTAGCTTATTTCCTGTATAGAAAACTGCTTAGCACACAACTTCACTGACTGGGAAACAGACCAGTCCATGCAGGAAGATTGGTGGGGTGGGTCATCTCATCTCAGGTGTGTGTGTGTGTGTGTGTGTGTGTGTGTGTGTGTGTGTGTGTGTGTGTGTGTGTGTGTGTGTGTGTGTGTGTGTGTGTGTGTGTGTGTGTGAGATAGTATCACCACCTGGCCAGTTCAGTAAGAGCAGATCTGTGTGTCCTACAAAGCTGAAAGCTGTTCAGCACCTTAATGTAACATGTCAGCATAGGAACAGCTTGTCATGTCATGTCTGTCCTTTCACAAGCTGCTGCAGTGCATCATGGGAGCTGGAAATCTGGCCAGAGAATCTTGTCAACCCACCTGCTGAGACTGACTCATTTTCCAAAAGTTGAACTCCACAGGAGACTGTCCTCTGTTCCCTGTGCTCTCATTTACTCCCTTTCACTCCTCATCTTTCTCACTCGATCTGTCTCCCTTGTTATCTCTCTCAGTTTATCCTTCTCTATTCATATGTTTTTATTGCTCTCTGTTTAAGCATCTCAATTTTTTGTTTTATCTTTGTCTCTTTATCTTTTGCTTCCTTGCCTCCTCCTCATCACTTGATTCTCACTTTTTCTGTTCTTATTTTGAGGTATTCAGATTTTGTTCTTGCTTTGAACCTTTTTCTCCATAAATTTTTACTGCTGTTGACCTCCAAAAGCCTTAATTTAAGCCAGAATGGTTTAGATGAGGAGAAAAAAGTGTTTATGTAAGGGATTCATGTAGAACGCAAGTAGAAAAACCACTGTCTTTGGAATGGACTGAGGCCAAGTAGACAAGCAGACTGGGCTAACTTTTGAATTGGAACGAAGCCATGCAGACCGAAAGCTACAGTTCAGCTTGAGGACATGTCTCTGGGGTAATCTCAGGACATTGATATTGTAGCTCAATGATGCCCCGCTGTTTACCAAAAGGATTTTATGATTACTACGACAGCTAAGTCACCTCCACTTTAAAAAGTGTTGAGTTGAAGCCAAAACTCCCATAAAGAAAACATATTTTATGTCAGCAGTTTGTAATACCTTATATTCGTGACATGTACATGCACACATTCGGTGTCACATAGAATTGGCACCATGAAAACATCCAAAAAATACATTTGTTTTTACAATCTACATCCTCCCGCTTTTTGTGGACACTGTATGGGAAGATGCAGTGTAAGAGGGAAAAGATCACAACTGAAGCTTTGAATGCTGGTAGCAGATCCAAAAGGGAAAGCCAGACTGCAAAAATATGTTTTTGGATTAGCTACAAAGAGAATGATACTTCATTATTTATGTCCCTTCTCTCAGCTTCTTCTTACCAGACTAGTCCTCGTTATACTGGAAAGACTACATCTTAGTTGGATTTGAACAATTTTGCTGGAATCAACAATAACAGGAAATAACAGGAAAGCATATTACTTGTGGTAGGAACAACAAACAACAAAACCTCCCAAACAGCTACTAGAGGCATTTTTAGGGTTTGGAACGCGGAGTGATAGTCAGAGAGTCAAGGTTTTTCTGCTTCTCTGCAGTTTCTTTTGCAGCCCATCGAAGGTTGAGACATAATGATGAGTTCTGGGATTTTTGCCCACGGCAAATACTCACAACTCTCAGTGTATGTGTGCATACCTACTGTACATCTCATCTGGTAATCTGTCACAATTTGATACAGTGTCAAATTTACATAGCAAACACACATATGCTATAAGTTAACAGAGACAGTAACAGCTGAGAAAGAGAGTGAGAGCAAATTGTTACATTACTGCAAATTGTAGCTGAAGTATGTGTGGTTCTTTGTTTATCCCAAAGGTGTTATGTTCTCTGTCTTGTTTAATAGCCGTCCATGCTTTTGTTAGCCCCCTGAACCCTTGTTAACTCCATCAACACCTAAGACGTCCTCAAGTATTAATTAACCGCTACTCAATTTGTCATGTTTTTGTTTCTGTGCGTGCAGTGAAAGAGTCAATGAGAGAACATCTTAGTATGGAGTACAGCCCTCTGTGTGTTACAATTGTATCTGCAAGAGTGTGTATGTGTGTGTGTAATCCATTAGCAGCTCTTGTCACAGCTGTCACAGCCCAGTCTATTTGGAGCTGTCAGCCCTTCCTGGTGTCTTTGTCTACCTTATTCCAAAACCCCCATGTCTGCTGGGAATGACAAAGCTAATGTGTATTGAATAAATGTGAGGTATGCTTCATTTCTTTTTCCTTGCAGTTTGATTTCATCTCATATTAATTGATTTCAGCTTATATTTACAGTTAAGTGCTAAATATTTTCTATCAAAAAAACTACAATCCCTTGTTAATTTAAAATATGAAATCCACCTCAATTTTGTGGGAACTTCTCACCTTTCCAAATATTACATCAAATAAAAAGTGTTGCAGATGTTGCAGAGGTGTCAGGGAAAATACCTTTGTATTAAAGTTCTGACATTCTTACATTCTGATTGACCACACAGTCACGTCATTTCATAACAACACCGTGAAGCCAAAGCAGGAACTGCTGAATACATACTTATAGAGCTCACTGTAATTTCCCAAAATAGTTCTCTCTGTGTTGTCTGCTAGTTTCCATTGTATTAATGACAACCAGGAACAGTTTAAAGAAGATTTGGCATGTTTAATCCTTAGTAGTTTTAGCTTTGAGAACTTATTTTAATAGCATACTTGGCTGTAAGAGTATTTTGGGCAGAAGTTCTCAAATGGCCCCCATGTAGAATTGCAAGAGACCATTTGGGGACTGCACTAGTATGAGCGCTTTCATCAGTCAAAGAAATGTATATGTTTTCTATGTGCAGAAGAATTTTTAGTTTTTAGTTTTTAAAACAGCCTCTTACATCTTGTGGGACTATATTGATCCTCCTCAGGTGCTCAACCACACTCTTGTTGATTACTGAGGTACCTTTATTGCTCATACTTTCTCAGAATCTGTATAAAAATTCCCAACATATCTGACCATTCTCTGATTTACATTTAAGGAGACATCTTTAAGTAACTCATAAATCATAATATTTAAAAATGCTAGTCAAAACGGTATATACAAATTTCCGCAACTATATTTTCACTCTTTAAATACCTGAATTCCTTTGTCCTGTTCTCTTTCCATGTAAACTGTATTATTATGCACTGAAGCAGAAAATAAAAACCTAAGGGGTGTGCAATGTGCAGCCATTTTCCCAATAATGGTTACAGTATCAATGAATCTCCCTGCTATTCCTCCATCATGACACTGCTTATCATGCATAGTCCGTGACCTCACTTTATCAGCTTAGTCAATAGTGACAGTAGAATGAACCCCCCCTTTCATTTGGCTCTAGTGGTTATTAAACTGTACATAAGAATGATATTGTTATTGTTGACAATACCGGACACTGCAGAAATATAATTACAAATAAGTGTTTGGGTGATGTGATGTGTCCCATGAGAGTGCTCACAAACCCTTGTTGACTCTGTCAGGGCAGGGGGCCATTCCAGAGAAAGGACAAACAGTCTGGTGAGCAAGGTCCTAATTATCAGCACTTTTGCCTGCTTTGAAATGCTTAAACACCATTCTAAAGTATGTCATATCTGACTCCGCAGACATGGACTGTGTGAGTTTTGCTTGAGTTGGCATTTTTTAGTCTCCCATCATCACTTTGTGATGTGGAAATGTCTGAACAAAGACACAAGAAAACACACAAACACATCCCATAAAAGGCACAGGGAAGAAAACCAGTTGTTTTTTAAGGAAAAGGTTTTAGAAAGTTAATGCTAGCTACCAGACAAGTGGTGGTATATTTTGGCTGTACCATATACAGTCTGAGAGTGGTACGCAAACAGCAGCCGGTGGACTTCCAACAAAAATATTTGAACCCCTGATGGAAGCTTAAGCTTTCCCCTATATTGACAGTAGATTTTTTTGTCAGTTATCTGACAAATAGGGTTTGTTGTTATTAATATCATAACACAGCAGTGACATGGAAATTAGATGAGGGTTACAATATTGAGTAAAATATTTAACTATTAATAAGATAACAAGCACATTTTGAACAGGCAATGCACTACTATCTGCAATAGAAGATATGTTTTGAGCAAAACATAATGCCATCTGAATTAGTTTTTTCATCTCCATAATGAGGAAGCTTTTATAATGAATGTATCTGTTAAGTCATAAAATGTTCATACAGAGTGTATGCAAAATGTATTACCTTTTGTTTACCCTAAGATATATTCTTGTAGCAGCTCAAGTATGATTAACATTTTGTAGGTTTATGTTTGGGACCTTACAGCATTTAGTTACCCTGAGACAGGACATTTTTATTAACAGTTTTATTAACATTTAACTGAAACTATGATCTTATCCCTACGTTAACCAAAGTGCTTTTGTTGCCTTAACCTAACCACATGTAGGTTGCACAGGATACCAACACCAGTTTCTGGTACCAGTATGTACTGTGCTTTATACGCCCACCATCTACCCCAATCCCCTTACTGCAACTTCTGTGTAGTACAGAAACACACTCCTAAAGATCCAAGCAGTGATAACACTTCCCCCTAAAAATGAAAAGGAATTAGTATTATATAAAATACATTTTCTAGGAGAGAGAATTATAAAAACTCACAATGCTATATAGCTTGTCTTTGTTAAACCACATTTTAGCATACGGTAGCAACCACAACCTTCATACATTCATATGCTTCTTGAAGGTGTTTTTTGTCACATTATGTGTCTAGCACATTTCCAAAAAACACTCTTTCCACTAGACTGAGTGTGAGGTGCTACACTTTAGCATCCTGTGGTATTTCTAAAAGACCACCGATTCACAACTTAAAAGAGCAAATCCCTCACAGCGTCTGTGGCTCTCCGTGGGAGTCTCTCTGTATTCTTTCTCCCTCTTCTCTCTTTCTGTCCCTCTTTCTTCCGGCCTTTCTCCTGCTCACTTTGCCAGTCATCTTAAAAGGTCATCCCCACCTGGCGTGCCACGCAAAGTGAACTTTCAAATCCCATCTGTCATTGTGTTTGAGAGAGTGTGTGTGTTTGTGTGCCAATGATAGACCATTTAGGGGAAATTTATGAAGATTGTAAATAGATAAATTAATTAAATTAAATTAAAATTAATGCCAAACTGAAATTAAAATTGAAATATTTTTTGCTAAGAAATCATTATATGAATCCTCGTGTATTTATTTGATCAAAATTCTAAAAAGAAGAAGAAATTTGAGTTTCATTCATTTTTCTGCAGTGATAACAACTCCTACATTTGGAGGGGTGAATTTTTGGTACAGAGATACAATGATAAAATAATTGTATTGTAATTTTATTGGTGAAATTCCTGTGTAGGTGGGCACAAAAAACGTATTCATAGTATCGCTTCAATTTCGTATTGCCACACAGGCAGTTAACCAGCTGGAGGGCCAATGTTGTTAGCCGTTGCTTATCTCATCTGTAATTTGAGCACTCTCTACATTATACTGTACATTAGTAACTCCGTGTCGAGATTCCAATCTTGGAGTACTGAGGTTACAGGACTACTGGATGTAGTGAGTTTTGACAGTCTGGTGACACAACTGACACTAGTCAGATGCACCTCCTTTGTATAATAGGGACACAATGCTGAGGTAGGTGTTCAAATAACATTGACAAAAAGTATTATTTAGTGCTAATGTGGGCAAGCCGGGCTAACTAGCTCCCGCACTCTGAGTGAAATACAAGCTTAATAGCATGATGGGTCCCCACAAATGTTGAATGTTAAAGGGATAGACATCTGAAAGAAAACACAAAGGTTAATTTGGTCCATCTGTTTAAATATTAGCTTTAGTTAGCTGTAAATTGTGCACTGATTGACTGAGACTATCTTTCTTACCTGAAAACATGCACTCTTACTTAACACTATGTATCACTCTACTGCTTAGTCACATTCCACATGTACGCATGTGCGCGCGCACACGCACACACACACACACACACACACACACACACACACACACACACACACACACACACACACACACACACACACACACACACACACACACTCACTTGTACTTATACTGTATCTTTGTGAGTTCACTTGACATAATGCATTCCCTAGCCCCTTGACCTAACCTCAACCATCACAACTAATGCTTAACCCCAAGTCTTACCCTAACCCTAACCTAATTCTAACCTAAACCCTAAAACCAGGTCTTAACCCTCAGACAGCCCTTTGAAGTTGTGATGACCAGACAAAATGTCCTCACTTTCCCAAAATGATAGAAGTACAAGTACACACATAAGCAGTTGAGTAATAAGTTGAGTCACTGTGTTGTCACCGCTGCTATAATGAATCATGGAGGCTGGGTGACGTAAATAGTTGGTTGTGAATTAGCCAGTAGCAATCATTTGTAGAGGTTGAGGGTAGAATAACGTGTGTGCTGAACCTGAGGGGGTGGGGTAAAGGTTATGCAGTTGGAGTGCATCATCAGAACTGGCAGAAGTTGTGCTGTTTTTATCTGTGTGCGCACTGTTGTGAACAAGCATGTGTGAAATCTGCCTGCCTTGATGACAAATGTACTTAAGCACACAAATGCATACAGTCCCTGCTTGATGACTGTAAATCACAGCTTCCATCACTTTGCAGTTTCTAAATATCATCTGTGGCGGCATTTATTAGGATGGGTCTTGTGTTATTTAGCCTCTGACACGCAATCAGCTCTGACCTTTATATGCTGGGCAACAGATGCATAAAGCACAGTCTCTTTTTTCCAGCTTTCAACACTCCCACCTTGTATACACACACACTTGCTTACTCACTGGTGCATAAATGGATGCACTTACGCAAAAGCTTATTTTTTCCACCACCTGATGTGATAAGTAAATGTCATTTTTTGACAATTTTTATGACAAATGTGTGAGACATCAGTAAGTGAGAAGGTGAACTGTAGACTGACAATTCCCCAAAAATAACAGAGGTGTCATTTTTATATACTCAGCTTCTGTCTATTAAACAGGTTCAGTAAAATGGAATTTGAGACAGTTATAACATGGAGACATGGGCACACTTTGTTTCTTCAGTATGTCTACATTCTCCTCCAATCTATTATGAAGTAGGATTCAGGATTTATTAAATTACAGTAATATGAATTTTAACACTGAGATTTGACTTTAAAAACTGATACAAACTTTACAAACCCTTTAAAGTAAGATGAGCCCAGGAACCTAACTTTTTCATCACATTTGTTCATTTTCTAGCAAGATCCATCACCGTTTATACTGCTGTCCTCAGCCAAGCTGGTTTAGTTGTGGACTGGTGTCCTGGCCAAAAGCTCTACACTAACTCCTAAACCAGCTCTCAGAAAGAAGTCTCACAACTCCTTAATGTGCACTTACATTCCTTGGTCCTTTGCACCTAAATTTTTATTTTAGCTTCACAGCATCCGAATGGTATGCCTCATTCTCCCATAATGGTACACCAGTCCTTGATTCCTTGGCTCTCTAAAGTGTTAGCCTGGACTTCAACCTCTCCGCCCCTTCCCTTCTGATCCCAGCATGTCAGTAACCATCACCCATGTCTGTCCTTTTTATACATCGTCCATATTACCTTGTCTGCCAACCTTCAAAATATTATTTGTGACTACAGGGATTCATCCAGTCAAATCCCCCTATCTTTCAGAGGCATTGTCCAGACACAAGAACTGCATTATAAAACAGCAACAACATGCTTGAGCAACCTTGCAGATCTTACTACATATACTGTACATCCTTAACTTCCTTAACCAACCTGAAACATGGCAATAGTATATATAAACAAGGGCAGCAATGTTGATCATAATTCACACATGGAGTGGGAAACTGAACAAATCCTAACAATGACCTATCGTATATGAAATCACTGAGATTTTAAAAAGTACTCCACCAGTTTAGCATTACTCTCACATAATATTGTCAGACTCACAATGGGCAGTTAAAAAAACAGGATCAAAATCTTTTTTTATCTACACATTGTTCTTCTTTGTGGAAACCTGGTGCCTACATCACCCACAATGCTACTCAACTGCCAACAGTTTTGTCGGAGATTCGGGTGTGTTATGCTAGTAGCAGCTGATACAGCCTCTAGCCTCAAGCAGATATGAGGAGTGGGCTACCGAGGTCTGGTAAGTTCAATAATTTCTAACTCCATACCCCCAGATTTTTTTGTTTAGAAACTTGTAGTCTTCAGTCCCAACTGAGTGAAATCAAGTGACATCACTTGAGGACCTTTATCAGACTTTACATAGCTCCCTCTGGAGGCACAGAAAGCAAAAATTTTCCATTGCCAAGTGATTAAAAACAAGGTTTTCAGATTCTCTCAGTGGCTTACCGTGTCATTAGCTATTGCTTTATGATGTGTTTTCTCAACTTTTTATTCATCCGGGAAAAGTCTACTAAAAACATTGTATACAGTTTCAGACGCTCCTCCTCTAACTTTTGTGAGCTACCTTCTTATATCCGTCATTGGACTCATTCCCTGGAGCCTTGCACAAGGGCAGCTCGACATTACCATGAGAGGGAAGAGCTTTACTTATCCCCTTGCTCACATCCCCATAACCTGAATTTCTGGCTGTGCCATCCTGCTCTGGGCATTTTCCATGTGCCATCCCCATTGCCATTGTCCAACTCCTGACCTCCACCTCCCCTTCCCCTGCCTCCCTGGAGCTTTCTTGTTCACCAGCCCGTCCTCCTCTTCCTCAACCTTTCCAATCCCTCCCCTCAACCAATTTCCCCAGAGATAGCAGATATCCTTTACTCTGAAATCTGTTCGTTATCACTTCCTCCTTTTTTTCCCACCCATATATTCCCATTCCACTACGGACATCATTAATGAGGGTGGAGGGATTGTTGGGTTGTCCTTCACTTGTCCTTGGGGTACACTGTATTGTGTGTCACACTTCTGTTTATGCAATTCCACTCCCAACTGTTGCCGCCTGACAACTTATACACACCATCAAAGGCAGTGAAGGTTTATTTATCTGTTTGTTTATTTATTTGTTTTTTTTAGAGCAGTGATAAAGCCCGTGAGTGATGGTGAACAAATAAGGGCCATTGGACATTTCCCAAGGGTCAGGGAACACTTGACACTTGCCAGAATACAAAGTTGAGTCAGTGAAAAGAGGGCGTGTGTACTGAGGGCTCAGCCTGTATTGGGTCGCCACCTTTAACGTACCGCCAGGAGACTGATCAGTTTTTGTACTACTAGTACCAACCTCACCTGTGTCACTTCTGCATGCAGTTTGTTCACAGTGGTGTCATACGTCTGCTGAAAAAGGCACCCACACATACTTATGTACACATGTATTTTCTCACACTGCTCTACTAACTCAGCTGTGTCATTTATATAGTAAGAATGACTATATAAATGCCCTTTTCCGTTTGGTGCCAGCAACACTCTGTCATCAATGTCACACACACAAATGAAGAAATAGACACACACACACACACACACACACACACACACACACACACACACACACACACACACACACACACACACACACACACACACACACACACATGCTTACTACATGTGCAACTACAAAATGTAACTGCAAGTGTAAAGCATGGTGTTTTTGAAAGCGAACAAATTAGCTCAACCTGCACAAGTACACACAAACCACATTTACACAAGCATGACCCACTTAAAATCATACAAGGGCATGTAACTTGGCCATATATAGCACTGATGTCACAATGTCGTACGTCATATTGAGCATTAGGAGCACCTCGCCGACAGCCAGGGGCCTCCGTACACACACAGTCACTTGCACGTATGATCACACACGCATATGTGCACATATGCTGACTCTCTTTCAAAATGATGCACACTCACACATGCAGCATTACACACACATGTAAGCAGGAGACAGAAACGGGGGTCGTCACATTCACGTGATGCCTTAGAAGATGCATGCACCTAAAGCTGGGGGGTAACAACACTAGCTACCTCAGCAGTACACAGTCATTAAGTGGGATACTGAACCAAGCCTTGGAGAGGAGAAGTAATGGTGTCATTTATTATCTGAGATCATAAAGAGAGGGAGGTATAAGGAAATGAGCACTGTTGTGTCTTCTCTCGCCTGCTATGATGGCTGGCCGCCTGGTGTGTGTTTGGCAAACTGAAAACCAAGAATAACATCAAACCACCTGGAATGAAGCAGCCACAAAATAGGCGTGGTGTTTTTTTGGTGTTTTTTTTTTTCTTTTGTCTTTTGTCTCCGTAAGTCACCTGTGTCAGATAGATTTTTTTTTAATCTGTTACTCATTCCCTCAACTCACTGAACTGGATATATGAGGTACATCATTCTGATGAAATGGTTTTTATGTCATTACCTATTTTGGGAGAATTGACAGTACTGTATTGGCCTGTTAAGGATAATGTAATGAGAAACCTGTTCTGTGTCATACTTTTCACTCTGGGATTTCTCATTACATTATCCTTAACAGTACCCCAGCTTTTCATACTGGGGTACTTTTCATACCCCAGTATTAAAAGTACCGCCTCAGTCTGGGCTAATGGCTTCCTAGGTTCACTTCTTTGGAATTTTTATATTGTTTTCTAATTTTTTCCTCATTCCCCTCATCTTTTTAAATACATTGACTATTTGATGGCTGGTATGTTTTGGAAGGATGTGCAATGTAATGCAATGCAATGCAATGCAAGAATGTGATTTGGTCAGGGGTACCGACAAATGAGCCAATCGTCAACAAGGAGCTGCATACAGTTGGCGCAGCTGCAGACTGTGATGTTTCAAGTTTCAAAAGACACATGCAAGTTGCAATTATATAAATGAGGGGATTTGTTAAGGTGTATGTGAGCTAGCAAAGTCTGGCACAAGAACCACGCAGTTGGCTTAAACTGGTTTAATCTTAAACTAGAAATTTTTCTCTGCATTTAGACCTTCCATTCATGCAAAACCAGCCTTTTTTAAACCAAAAGGAAAGGTCTCTAAAAAAAAATCAAAGTAAGCTGATTTTACTGTCATAGGGTTATACAATTCAACAGGGGGCAGTCATTTGCATGGAATAAGGGTTTATGATCCTCCTCAAGACCAACAGACAGTGTTTGGGTGTTTTAAGAGTTATTCCACTCTCTGATCTACAATACTCCTCACAGTTACTGTCGGCAGCACCTTTGATACTGAGCTCATTTGTCTCTGTCACAACCAACTTCACTAATGTCTGACACTGAAACCTAATTAAAGCTGTTTTCACATATGAATTGTGGACAATGTCTGGAGGTTCCCTTTCACGCATGCAGACACAGCTGGAGATTGTCCGTGTCAGACACGCTCTCACCAACTGGAAATACTCCGTTTGGAGGAGAGGTGCCCGGGCAAAGCGTGCAGAAGGCAGGATAGTAACGCCATCAACGCTCCCACTTGCTCAGTGTGAATTCTGTGGACAATGATCTGCTCTATTCACACATCGCCTCATTACTCACATTAATCTTATTTTGTACTAGGGAGATGGCAGGGTAAAGCCTGTTTAATGTCCAGATCAGGTGATTCAGAAATTTGCCTTCGCACATAGTGCTCCTCTGGATAAAGTCTAGAATAGTTCAGAGTTGCAGTGCATGTGTGAATGCAGCTTAAGAAAGCCATCCAAAAAGTCTATCCACTGCAATGTCTGTCCCCAAGCCTCATTTCTCGTTGGTGAAATCTAATTAAAGGAGGTTTAATGTTGTTTGAGGACAAGATTCCCATTTAATTGATACAAGTTGCGCCTTCTGACACCATATTTTCTAACCGAGAAAATTGTGCCATAAAATTCTGATGACAACCAGAAATAAATTCTAGCTGAAGTAATTTTCTTTTACACAGTCAATTAGGCTAGGCAGTCCTCATTCCAACAGGTTTAACCTCACAAGGTCTTTCTAAAACATTTGTATGAAAATCTAATCAGTGCGATGATTAGGAGAGTTTACTGGCTGTTCTGCAGGCAGGAACATGGTGGATTTCATATCAGTGAGCCAGATGTAAATAAGATATAAGCATCAAAGTCAATATAGACCTTTTAGGCAGATTGCAGTACTTTGGAAAGTTTGTGCTACCAACAGAACAGATGTTTATCAGTAAAAATAACAACAATGTACAATATATTTTTATTGATGGTGCACAGGCCAGCTCACCTGATTAATGTTTTATTGTGCTATATATTATGAGAAACATGTTTGCATCACATTAAAACACTGCTGTTTATTGGTTTTCAGTGATAGCACTAAAATGATGAGGGTCACACAGCATGGCACGCGTGGACCAGGTGTTGGTGCACCTGTCCAACACACACACATACAGACACCTGTCATTTTTGTCCCTTGATGTGTGTACTCATATCACCACAAAACACGCATGATACATACCGTGATGACACAGTGTCCACCACTGACTACTCCATTTACATACAGACACACACACACACACACACCTGGCGGCTGTCATTGTAGCAGTATTTACCCATCATTTGTCTTGATCCTCCTCGCAGCCTCCCCCTAGGGGGCATTGACAAGCCAGCAAGGCAGTAACTGATGTGTCCATTGTGTTTATGTAAATCAACCCCCAGAGCTAATTAAATACGGTTGCCTGGTCCAATGTGTGGGGGAATGTTAATGTAGTGGTAACAACTGTCTGCTGACGACTGCCGGAGAGAGACAACGGGAGAGAGAGAGGGAAAGATTTGCTTCTTTATGCAGACTGTAACATCCCTCTGTTGGTTGGACCTAATGCCCAGATTAAGATTTTTTCTTCTGAGGCCTGGTACCATTTGCCAAATGTAATGTAAATCTTGATGAAAAGCAGCAGTAACCACACTGAATAATAAGTTAAGAAATTGGGTTAGCACTTTATAAGATGTAGTTGGTGTTCATCAGAATCATATTTGTCTTGGTTCAGGCATGATTTCTATTTCTTCTTCCAGAGAACACATAAGTTAAACATCTGCCGCATACATTTGTTGAATCTTGATTTTAAAAAGTAAAGAACAAGAACCCTGCCAAATGTGTAATCTTAGTTTACCATTTCAAATTTGACTTGAGTTTATCCCCTCTGTAAGAGGGAACCCATCCTTACAGTGTTACTCATTAGTTTGTATCATGAGCTTTTAGGATGGATTATTACCTATACTACACTGTATCCATACACAGTTGGAGCTTACTGATAGATATCTCAGTAAACTACTCTGGAAATCTGATGCCTTGTGGTGTTTATAAAAACAGTGATGTTTGAAGGAAAACAGCCAAGACTTACATTTTAACTGTTGAGACTTGGATAAAACATGGCTTATTTTCTGTACAGAAAATTCAAGAAATGTTTACACACACCTTAAAAATGACAAGACCAGTAATTTGAATTTAAGTGGCCGTAGTGAAGAAAGCTTTATTCTCACTCTGGGGAAATGTGCTGAGCTTTTACTCCCTTTTCATCAAATCCCACTTACAAGCTCATTCTATGGAGGGCATTCCTACTCCCTCTTTGGCCCCTGAACCACAGCACAGAAGTACAGTAGTTGAGCATTACGTATTTGGACCAATGGCACAGAGGAGGCAATCAAAGGCTTGTTTGGGGGTATGTTTAAAAGAAATTGAGTGTGGGGTAGTTTAGATTTGTGATTTGTATTTAGTTGTGCAAAACCATATTAAAATGCCTAACAATGGATCTAGGTCAACTGAAAAATTTTCTGTTACTGTGGAAATCTACACCTAAGAACTGACTCCCCTATACAAAGTTTTATGGGTACAAGGAGAAGGATGGTCAGAAACCTCAGTACAGTCACACCAAATGGACTGAGGGAAAACCACACTATACTGAGTGTCACACACTGATTTTCTTGCATGTCTTTTGTGGTAGATAGATCCTTGTACTTTGTTCCTATATGTGTCCACAGCTACTAGCAACAATATAATTGTCTCACAAAACCATCTCTTTCGTATCCCCACACAGAACTAGCCTGCTTGCACACACATTCAGGTACACACATACAACACACTCTTTTCAAGATGACACGTTCACAAAACTCTGCCCCGTAAACAAGCTACTAGTACAGAAGGTCCATGAGAATTCTGTTTTAGTATGGAGAAAGTGGATATGTGAATTTAGAAAAATATGAAGTTAAAAGATTTCTGCTATGGTTTAGAATAAAGGAAACACCTGAACTCAGTGTCTGGATACAGCTAATAGAGGATTCAAATCATCCATGTTTAAACTTCCTTGTCAAACCAACTTGAGGTGGTTTCAGAGCACTTGTTTATTTCATTGTTCCTCTTCCGTCTAGATAATAGATGCTGTGGCTTGTCAGAAGTCCATATTTAGTCTGAAATTGGAAGTGTGATAACCCAAGTGTTTACCTATTCTGATAAAACTAATATCCTGAAAAATAATTGCTTCCTGCAGAAGCAGTCAGGACTCTTAGCCATTTGGGCTTCTCTTGCTGCTTCAGTGACTGGGGTCAGAGTCATTAATAAGTTTCATTTTTAAGTTTCTTTTTAGCCCTCTGCTTTCATTTTAAAGCAGAGGGCTAAAAAGATCATTTCAGGCCATTCACAAATGAACAAAGGATCCAACCACTGTCTGGTGACAACCCATGTCATATAGTTACAAGTTGCGCATTCAAACTGTGATGGATGAGGTTTTACAGGATGTCCAAAAGCAACACCTGTGAAACATACACATTAACATCCCTCTTTCTCCTTGCAGAACAGCATCTGTAGTGTTTGAAGGACATCTTCTGAAAATCTTTTCGCTCATTTCAAGGTTGATTTAACCGTCACTGATGTGGCTCTGATTGGGTCACCTCAGCTCCCGCACTTTATTCTAATTCTGTCAAGATCATTCTATGATAGCTTATAAGTCTGCTCTGTGTCTCCACCCTGCGGAAGAGTGATGACTGGGAGGCATCTGAGTATAGTAATGGGAATGGAGAGCAGGGAGCCGCCATAATCTCTGTGATTAAAGATGAATTTATTCTGCTGGGCAACCTGTATGAGAACAAAAGAGTGGTAGTCGCACCGGGTTTGGTGGAGAGGAAGGAAGAGAGATGGAAGGTGGAGGGAGAGATGAGAAGTGAATTATTCAAATGATAAATTATGTCTGTGGCCCATTATGGCTGAACGGGGGAGAGAGAAAGGTGGGGAGCCAGCTCATTGCTACATGTGAATTCAGCTGTAGTCAGTCATGTGTTTGCTAGGTTGTAAATGCAGAAAGACAGCATCACATTTTTTAAAATAAACTTTGATTATAATCTAAACTTTATTTTGCTACATATTTTGTTTGTTTTTTATTGCAACATTTTGCATCTTTCTTATCAGTCCTACAAAGTGGTAACTTGTCTGTATATTGATAAGCTCCTGTCCTGTGAACACACATTGGTCAATGACCAAAGACGAACAGTTTCCAGGTCGTTTTATGGAATAATACCAGTCAACCAGTTGGTATTATAGCTGTTTTATATTCTTATCTGTTTAGCTCCGTGCCTTGATCGCTGTTCAGTGACTCATGTTTAGATATTAAGGGCATGAGGTAAACATGGTTGCTTTTAGATCATGCTGTGCGTTGACTTCACCAGTCCTGGCCTCTGAAATTTATGAACATGACCTGCAGTCGTGTGGTGTGAAATAATTCCACCATGTCTATAGTTGGATATGTTTTGGATCGTGGTGTGAGAAGAATACTTTTTTTTTTAAACCAGATAAATATAGCTTTTTACAGAATAAACAGTCAGAAATGGGGAAAGGAAATACAAAATATTATTCAAAGTCTTGCAGTACAGTGTTGAACATGAGCAATACACAAGCAGTATTTGGTTTCCATAAACACAAGGCATCACTGGAGCAGCAGGGTCAAACATCAGCTCAGACTTGTTTTTTTAAGTATGTTGAGTGATCCTTGGTCAGGGTCTTTTTTATATTTTAGTGTTACAGTTCATATCTACAAAGGCAGTAAAGGTCAAACTTTGCCTCATCCATCAAAGCAGCCAACCCGGTGTTGACATATAGGTCCGCATTGCTGCTGTTTTTATTATTTATGAAGCCTCCCAGATGAAAGAGACATAGAGATCCAACCAGCAGGGGCGTTTGGGCTGAAAGAAACAAATGACAGTGTTATATGAACTGAAGAACTTCAGTAACTAAAAAGCACATTCTTATTAATTATGAAAAATGAAGGATAAGTGAAGGAAAATAATGCACTTTCCCCGCAACCTGCAATATTTTCTCAGATGCTCTATATGTGTGTTATTGGTTGTTGTAACTCTGCCTTAATTAAGTCGGGAAAAAGTATGTAAGCATGTATGTGTGGGATTGTGTATATACAGTTTTTGAAAATATACATATGTGTGCCTAATCTAAGAATACTGGAGACAGAAGAGAGAGAAAGTAAGTACAGTATGTTCCCCTTGCAAATTCTAGCAAGACTGCCCCAAATATCTACTGAAAGTCAAAATGAAAGCCCCATAATGTACAGGTTTTATAGCAGTTGTCTTGAATCAGCCCAGTTTTGAAAGTTGCAATGATAATCGAAGACCTTTTTCTGCCAGTACAGGACCCTGTTCCATTAGTTGTTGTTTCTCCCAGTAAGGTCTAAAAGAGAAGTAAATTTAAAAAAGAACATATATATTACACCATGTCCATATGTGTTTTGTGTGTGTGTGCATGTGTGCGTACCTGCGTTTGTAGTATGTGTGCTTTGCTCTAAGCTAAGAGCTCTGTGTTTGCCCTGTTCATGCAGTGCCAGCAGTGTGTCGTGTACTGCTCACTACAGATAATTACCAGGACTTGTCAGAGGGTGTCACACACACACACACACACAGCTCTGCCTGAAACAATTTTGGTTGGGTAATGAGACTCATAAACCAGACTATTCTCAGTGCGTTTCATCAAGAAATATTTCCAGGCCATTGCAATTTTTTTTTTTTGGGGGGCTGCGTCATTCAAAAAACCTAATTCATTGTTGGTCAGTGTTGCTGCCACTTTTACAAAGAGGGATCTATGTTTGAGTGTCAGAAACAAAATATGTTAAACACACAGAAGTATACACACAAATATGCACATACACCTCCACACACACAGACTAGGTCAGCAGAAGCTAGCATCATTTGGTATGAATCATAACCTACTATCAACATTAAACGTGGCTTCTGCTAAAGACTAGTGATTGGCTGATGTGACGCAAGCCAGCCCGTTAGCGAGCCATCACCAGTTCAGTTGCTTTTGATCGCTGTCATACGCCTCTTTCACAGTGCTGCTGATTGTGCTGATGATCTGTGTGAGGATAGTTATTGCAATTGTAAGATCTGCAATCGTATTTTTCCATTAAGAATGTTGTTTAGTCAGAAAAATACTACCCCTAGGCATGAGTTTTTCCTTATTGCATTATTTTAAGAACAGTCTAAACACTTTAAGATTTAGTCTGAAGGGTGCTTGAGGGTGATGGAGCTTACTCAGTTCACAAAGGAACAGGTGGTATTTAATAATTTAAGAATCATTATCCAGTACTATTTTAAATCCCTCTAGGGAAATCCTCTTTTCACTTGCTCCCATGAAGGAGGTCATAGGTACGGCTCAGCTACAGAGGAGCACTGCTGAAGGTGGCAGAAACTTATTGTCTTGTCTTCAGGAGGGTTGCTGACATGCGTCTTGAACTCAGAAAGATAACAGATGATTTTTTCTAAGCACTGATAAAGTCATTAAGCATTATTAATGTTTTGGAGAAATTATTGATGACCCGTTCTCGTTCATAATTAATCGCTCTCATTGAAGCTGCTTCAACTGTAGCAAAGACTATGTTAGATCCTGATGAGAAACCAACATGAAAAACAGGAAATAGCAAAAAATAAAATAGTTATACATAAACTGTGGTTTAGTGGTTTGGAAATTTGACATTTTCTAAAATGCTTTGACAACATGTTTTTTTTTGAAAGCCTTGGCAGTAAAGACACTGAAGTGAAATGGAAATTGAAAGAGAACAAACGAAGTGCATAGTGGGAGATGAAGAGAGTGACATACAGACCAAAAAAGCTGCGGTAGTACAATCCTGGCTGAGGGCAAAAAACACACGCTCTTCCACACACACTCCTTCACACACACTAATCTAGCTGTATGTTCAGTAATGAGAAGCGAACAGAAGGGGATGAGAGGATAGAGAAAGAGAGAGAGAGTGGGATGTTCAGAGTTTGCGAGGGGTGACTGGATGGACAGAGGAAAGGATGGAGTTCATTACGTAGGATAGCAATTAGTACTAACACATACTGAGATTTACAGAGAGGGAGAGGGGATGGAGGGAAAGGAACGGAACGGTAGAAGATGAGTTTAAAGAAACATTTGATGAGTTGTAAAGTCATTTCAAGTAGGAACAGACAGGTTTCCTAATACTTTGGTGTTTTTGTACTTTCTGTAAGTCTCAGCTATAGGGGCTTATGGGCTTGCTAAATATCACTTTCTACTTCCATTTATTGCAACCAAATGACTGCTGCTGGGAATACATAATTTCCTGTGCAACAGGACATAGATTTTAGGAACATCACATCTCAAAGTTTTATCAGTGGTGTTTTGACCCACCATCATTCTTTTATTTTATTCTTGTTAATATTTTTGTATCCGGTAGTA
Organism: Xiphias gladius; assembly: GCF_016859285.1. Lineage (NCBI taxonomy): Eukaryota > Metazoa > Chordata > Actinopteri > Istiophoriformes > Xiphiidae > Xiphias > Xiphias gladius. Next base: position 4,277,589 of record NC_053404.1, read on the forward strand.
TGTGTGGTTGATACACAAAGAGTACACAAAGAAACTGTAAAATTGGAGATCATATTAAGAAAGAGAAAACCTCTAATTTTTATCACGGAGGAAAGAGAGTTGGAGAGACAAATGCAGTGAAAGAAAAAGAGAAAAAGAAAGGGATTCAGGTTGGAGAGATGAAGCAGAAATTGGTAATAAGAAAAAGAGAAATGCTGAGGCAAAAACAGAGACCAAGAAGCAGAGGGAAATAAATGAGCAACAAAGAGACACCCGAAAGGGGGGGGGGGGTCCAGTGCCTTGAAAGAGAGAATAAAAGCAAATCCTGTATAAAAAGCAGGTTCAGTTAGAAGGGGAGATCCTGCAAAATGAGGGAGGGAAGAGACCCTGTGTAGAGGAAGAGTGAGAGAGCTTCACCAGAGAAGCAGAGAGAGAGGGAGGTAGAGAGAGAGCTGAGCAGAGGGAAGTCTCAACAGCAGCAGCAGTTTGGCTGAGCGCTCAGTCTGACTGAGTACAGCTGTGGATCAGATACAAGCTCTGTTTCTCTTTCAGCCCCAAGAGACTCATTGAGACACAGACAGAGAGACAGAAAAAGAAAGACAGACCAACAGACAGGGCAATAGAAACAGAGGAAGGAGAGCCAGATTGACAAGAGAGTAGCAGGAGAGAACAGAGACTGACGGGAGGCAGAGGGACAAACCTCAGGAGCCAAAACTCTTTGTCGCTGCCGGAGCATCGGGGCCCGACCAGTGACAGCACGGTCAAGGGGGAGCAGGAAGAGGGGGAGGAAGAGGAGGCTGAAGAGGTGGAGGAGGAAACAAGGAGGCCTCAGGGCCACGGTGACGGTGCCTACAGTGCCAACTGTGGTGCCGTCTTCACCCTTTCCGTCTCTGGGGGGGGGGGCGGCAGACGGAGTGGAGGGACGGGGCAGTTTGGATGGAGGGCGGGGGCGGGTGGGCAGCTGGGGAGGGACGGGAGACGCACGGCGGGATGTGTCCGTGCCCATGGGTCGGGGCTCCTGGGCCGACCAAATGAGCGAGATGTCGCTGAGTGGGCGAGACAGCCTCCCCCAGGAGGGGGGGAAGAATGCCAGGGTCCGAAGGGCTGTCCGTATCTCATCCCTTGTGGCTCAGGAGGTGAGTGGGTGAGCAGTGCATTTGTGTGTGTGTGTGTGTGTGTGTGTGTGTGTGTGTGTGTGTGTGTGTGTGTGTGTGTGTGTGTGTGTGTGTGTGTGTGTGTGTGTTTCTGGTTCAGGTGCAGATTACAGATTGTGAATGCGGCCTCAGTGTGTGCCCAGTGGGAGATGAGTGAGTGTGTATATGTGAGTGTGACAGGGTAAGCAATCAATGAAATACATGTGCTGTGTATTACAGATCTGTGTATAAATTTACTTTCATCGCTGGTCTGAGCTCTGGTACATGTGACTCCTGACCTCATCACTGTTGGTTGCTTGTAATGTAGATTACAATGCAGATTTTTTTGTGAGGGGCACAGGATAAGAACATCAACTATGATTTCTGTATTCAGACACATTCTGCCCATCTATAAGTCCTTTTAGCTGTATGTAATTCTGAAATGATAACCATACTGTATATCTCAACAAGCACACAGACAGTTGTAGAATAGTTTTATTTCTTATCATAGTCATTGTCACATAACCTATGAATGTTTGCGATGGAATGAACAATTCTTCAAGGAATAAGGTTTGGTACCTACTATGTATTGAGAAGTACAGAGAATTGCATTTTCAGGACACGTTTTTCAATCTCCATTGGCCAGCTTACCCATAATGTGAGGAGAGAATGTGTCCCATGTAGATCATTCCCTTTAATGCTGCAGTGCTAACTCTTGAGCATGCACTGGATTTAGTTCTATTTTGCTACTAGCATCTCAAAAGTGAGAAAGTGAAAACTTGGCATAGCAGAATCTAAATGCTCATAAATCACAGGTAATGAAGTCTGGGAGTGTTTAGAGGAGATTAGAATAACATTTAGCATAAATTATAGCATAAAATTAAGTGATGGCGAATTTGTACATTTGAACTGCAATTATGACATATAGTTTAGACTTGTGGTACGACTCAGATAAATGATTCCTTATGCAGTAAAGAAATTAGTCATTAAAGATGAAATAATTCATTAATTTGCCTTCAAATACATTTTTTTTGTATTTGCGTGCGTGTGTGTGTGTGTGTGTGTGTGTGCACGTGTGCGTGCGTGTGAGTGTGTGTGTGTGTGTGTGTGTGTGTGTGTGTGTGTTGTAACTGGTCCCTTGGCGAGCTGTGTTTCTATGTATTTGGCCCACTGTCCAATGTCCTCTGTGGAGAGAGACAACACATCTGCACCAAAGCATCTGGGAACATTGGGTCACCCCAACAGCTGATGTAGACCCAGTCCATATTCTCTTTTAGTTCCCTCTGTTTATGTATGCTTTTTGTGTGTGTGTGTGTGTGTGTGTGTGTGTGTGCGTGTGTGCGTGTGTTCGTGTGTTCGTGTGTGTGTGTGTGTGTTCCTTGTATTACTTGCCCGAACCTGACCTTCTGTGACTGACAGGGCATTAATAGTCAACACACTGTTATGGTAATAAGTGTGCGTATGTGTGTGTAATTGTTTTAGTAGAGGTACCATCACTTGAGCAGGAGGATTTTAATGTCATTTTACACACACCAAACACAGCAGAAACACGGAGATAATATGTGCTTCCCACCTGTGCACATTAGAGTACACTGTGTGCATGTTAACATGAATCTGGGCATACACACTGCAGTTAGCTCGGCAGCAGCATTACTGTATTTGGACACACAAATATTTTAGAGAACTATTTAGATGACTGTTTGTCTTTGTCAAGAGGAGGTTAATATTTTTCAGTAAGTTCTCAAAAGTTTCTTTTTCCGCAACAGATAAATTTAGTGTTTTACTTCATGTCCAAGCTGGGGCACAGCAGAAATATCCTCCATACTTGACTATAGTGAGGCAAAATAAATCAGTAATCAGTTCTATGACAAATTGCTTTTTTTATTGTCCAGTCCTCCTTTTTTCTTGGCGGTCTCCCAGAGCGTCTGATCATGAAGAGAGAGCAAGACAGAGAAAAAGACAGAGGGAGAGAGAAAGAGAGCGAGAAGGGGAGTGCAAACAGTCTCCATCCATCACCTTTACCAGCAATGCCCTTGAATGTAGCAATCAGTAGCACTGGACAAATACATCAGGATTCTCTTCCTTCTGCCTTAAATTGTATCCTCTCACCACGTTATCCACACACACACACACACACACACACACACACACACACACACACACACACACACACACACCCACACCCACACACCCACACCCACACACACCCACCCTACCCATCTCTGGAACTCCTTGGTTGGTGGATGTTCAAGTTATGCTGCCGCCACAGAGCAAGTCCCAGCTTTCTCTTTCTTTCTGTCTGTCTTCGTCCCTGTCAGTCTCAGGCCTCCTGTATACTCAATTTGAAAATGAATTTAGGCTCTTGAATGCAGAGCCGAGTGTAAATGCCAGTGTATTGACTGCGACTGGAAGTATGTTTTTCAACACCCGAGGTTGGACTTTGTGAGTTGTGGTGAAAGAAAAGATGCCAGAAATAATCCAGACGGTACTGCATTTAAATTTTAAGCTGCTAATAGAAGAAGAAAAAAATGGTCCTTTTATCAGTTTTGCAGCAACCTGTAAAACGCGCTACTAATTGCATGACATTGAACGAATTAGAGTGGTGCATTGGAGCATAATGAATAAAACTATATGAAATTTAAGTTCTAACTGGAGGGCTTTATTGTTTGTCCCACCTGTCATATTTAAATTTCATTTTTGTTGTTCAGTTGTTTTTCATCTTCATTTTCACATTCCTTATTTGCATTCTCATTCAGCTTTTTACTCTCCGCACCCTCCCTTATATCTTTTCCAACCTCTCTCACTCACATACACACAGTATCTTTCTCTCATATTTGTAGCCTCTCTGTTCATTTGTGTCTATAACTGTTTCTTTGCCCTTTACTTGTGCTATGCCTGTCTATGTTTTTGCATGTGTGTATGTCTGTAAGCATGTGAGGGACCTGCCTTGAGGAAGGTTTTTTTTTTTTTTTTGCTCACCCCAGGGTAGTAGATTCTTGCTCCCGTCTTCTCTATCTTTGTTCGCTTTCCTTCCAAATTCTCTCCAATTTGTTGTCTGTCTCTGGAAGGTGATTGAAGGGTTGTTGTATTCCCTGTTGATTAGTCCGTTGTGCTCCAGGGAGTGTCAGTGACAGGGGAGCTGGAAGACGGACACTTTGAAGCCTAAGGGCCTCTAAGGACATTTGCTCTCTGGACTTTGAAAGACATTAGCCAAGTCGGGGGAGCTCTCCTTGTGGATTATTGTAATGGCTTTTTATATAATTTTGTTTAACGTTAACTTTTATTGCTGCTCTTTTTAACCTTTTTAAAAGTTTAATATATATCATTTAATCAGGCAGGAGAAGAGAGAGGTGCTCCCAGGAATATTTGATGGTGTGAATGTCTTACCCGCTTGGCTGCATTCTAATTCATTCAAACATTTATACATTAATTCATTCACTCATTCATTCATTCTTTCCCTTGGATTACAAGTTATTCATATGTAAGCAGCTGCAATTTCCTATGAGTTAATGCACAAATCAATGCACTGCAATCAGTGTTTTACATTATAGGCTATATGTGTGATTGCTGTAAAAACGAGACTTGGTGACATGCTGATGGAAACCCTGATAAGAATGGGTGGCAGGGCATGAGCCACTGGTAAATTATTACAGATTGTACCACCGTGTATTTTCTTTTCTTTCATCACAGACCCTGTGAAACTGAAATCAAAGCTCACTTCATAAACCCTGAATTTTAATAAAAAAGAAATAAGGGAGGGCTTTGCCACTTGAATTGTGGCATCCAGTATTTATGGTGCTCTTTTAAAGAGGATGAGGCATTGCATTGTAAATTGTAAATCACCGATGAAAGAAGTGATATGATGTAATAGCTTTTCTCCCCAGGCCAGGTATCGATTCTCTGCACATTCGCTTGTATGGATTGAATTGACACACAGAGTGGTAAGTCCTGTAACATCCATGACAAATTTTAGCTGATTATATAATGGGTGGATGTATAACAATTTTGATTAGTATGGCCAGTAAACTTGTGTAAATTGGAGACAATGCAACATTTACAGTAAGTGTGTTTCTAGTTTTCTGTGTCCCTCAGTGAAGAAACTGTTTTGGTCATCTTGGAAATGCTCTGAGACACTTTGTTTTGATTGAAGCTTCATTGGTTGCTTTTTTTGGCTAGCAGGGATCAGAGGACTCTCAGAATAAAACACCCATACCCCATCATTGATGGCCTTACAAAGTTGATGCTAATTATTTACACAACCGGTAGACAAAGAGAAATATTAGCATTTATTTGGAGTTTTTATTCTGACTTCCTAATAAGTCCCACATTTACTGTCCTTTTAGCTCTGGTTTAGTCTTGCTAGATGTTGGACTTCACCACTTTGTCACTAACTCTGTCTGCCATTTGGTGCTGGGCAAGGAGTGTTTTTTTAGCCATGCTTACGGCATGGCTCTAGGGATGGCACTGTCACTGTCCACTGTCCCACCACTTTGGTCCAGATTTAAATATCTCAACGGCTACTGTATGCATTGCCGTGTAATGTGGTACAAATCAGACTTTATATCCCATTTCCTGTAGCAACACTGTGACATTGACATTTGTGGTTTTTAGTGAAATGTCTTAACAAGCATCGAATGGATTGCCATGAATTTTGTTACACACATTGATGTTCCATCAGGATCTATTTTAATCATTTTAGTGGTCACCTGACTTTTCACCATCACCAGGTCAAAATGTCAATGTTTGTCCAATAGCCTCAGCTGTTGTTTGTGTTTATTGCTAGGTATCTAACGTTAACGTCATGCTAATACAATAAATCCCAAATATTACCATCTTAATTTTTAGCATATTAGCACTTTGATGATACCATTTAGCTCAGTACGGCCTCACAGAGCCACTAACATTGCTGCAGATTCTTAGTCTTGTTTACTCAAAACAGCTATCTGCAGTTGGAAAAGGGGTAGATGAGAGCAGTGAAAATGAACCATATAGTAAAACTGACAGAAAACCAAACCAATCAGATAAACGCAGTTTAGTGCTGACTCTCTGTGGGTTTTTTTCACTGTCCCTTTCTCATTTCATGTAGTCATTTGATTTATTCCAAATAGAAAAACATAAATTAGCAGAGCTTTAATCCTCCCTTATACTTTACATGTTTACACTGACGGTAGTTTATGCTGTGCTGCGGCACAGCTGTCATGTACTAAATGCATTCAAGGAAGGATCAAACAAAATAGGCGGTGGAATCAACATTTTACGTGATTTAATTACTTGGCAAGTACCCATGCATAAAATGTGTTTGCATACATCTTAGTGTGTCTCTGGGGTTTGAGATGGGGGAAACTGTGCAGGTGTGTAGTTTTGTGTGTTTGGCTCTGTTCAGTGGTGCAGAGATTTATATATAGTATCTGCTATTTCATTTAGCATTTCAGTTTGTGTGTGCATAAATTGACAGTAACTGGCTTCTCACAGTCCTGTCATTCAAGACATCCCCCTCATGGGAGATAGAAGGTGGTGATAGGAAAAAGAAAAGCAAAAACAGACAGACTGGACTGAAGCATCTGGAGCTTCATTCGCTCTCCAAACACTCTCACACACACATGCAACGAAAGCAGCTGAGACCCTTGCTTAGGATCCAATCAGTAGTCAGTCTAGCTGCCTCCCACATTGTACTGATGATGACAATTTGTCCTTGGCACCTCTTGCTCTCTCTCTCTCTCTCTCTCTCTCTCTCTCTCTCTCTCTCTCTCTCTCTCTCACTTACAAACATGGCCAGTTTCTTGCTGTGATTGACTCTAACTTGCCAAACATCTCTGCCTCTTTGTCCCAACAAATCGAGCTACAAACTGGGAATGGGAATGTGCAACATTTAATAATAATTATACACCAGTCACGATTCCTCTT